>NW_010549810.1:106000-125047 GCF_000687285.1 Phaethon lepturus
CATTCCTGCCTCATTCCCCTCTGAAGTTAAAAGACTTAAATTCTTTACAAGCAAGGTCATCCTTTCGTAGCCAAAACCCTGTTTGCTTTTGTCTTTCCACTCGCTCTCAGATGAAAGAAAAAAAAAAGCCCTGGGAGTGTGCACCAGCCCACTTCACCAACTCAGAAATTAAGCATAACAAGCTCGGGGGGGAGGAAAGGCTGTGTTTCAGTTATTAATGTGTGTGTGTTCGGCACAGAGCGCTTGCCAGCAGCTCTTCCACGAACGCTGCGCGGGTTGTTCTCACCGTGACCCGACGGCGAGTCAGCGAGCGCCGGGCGCGCGGGCTGCAGTCACACGGTGTTCGGGACCTCGCTGTGCTCTGCCGAAAGGAACACTGTCAACTACCTTTAATAGTGTCAAATATAACGTATCGATTCTCCATTGTTTGCAATAATAACCTCCCTGAAGCTTGAGAAGAATGCTTTCTTTTCCCCTGCAGATTTTGTCCTGTCGAACATGCGTGTGTGCGCGCGGTGTTGCTAACAGACCTTGAAATTAACACTGCGTTTATGTTTCGGATCTATACCGCGACTGCTTGTGCTGGTGCGTGGTGCGCTCCACTCATCCATCAGCAAAGCGAAATAGGAGAGGGAGGATGCATCTGAGCCCCTTACCATCCCGGGGAAAAAATGGGTCGAATTCTGCCCTTAGACGTCGGCGCGGAGCTCTCGTCAGGGCCGGGGGGAGGCTGACTTGCGTGTGCGTCGCTGAGGCCGAAGGTGGCTGGGCGCCTGTTAGCCCACTGCAGCTGTAAAGCTAGAGGGGGCATAAAAAGTTGGGCAGTGTTTTAATACGTCCTGTATAAACATTGGCTGTTGGGGATTTTTTTTATTACTCTGTGAGGTCAGGTACATTTAAAATAAAAGCAGGTAGCTATAATCCCCTATGAAATCAGAATAAGTTTTAAAGTGAATTAACTTGGGGTCTAAACCCAACGGCAGTATCCCTTTGAATAGTCACATAAGAAAAATTACCAAGCTCTAAGTAAAATTGGAAGACTGGGTTTGTCAGCCTGACTTTATTTAACAAAATGGCAGTTACTCCACTTTACATTAGCAATCAGCAATGCAAGAATTTATCATTTACTTTGAACTTTTTTCCCTCACTTGAACATAAAACTTCAATAAAAGGGTTATGCTGCGAGTGAAAGCACACTGTGTTGAGAATGTTTCAGGGTCACGTTAGCAAGCGGGAATCGGGAAATATTTAAAGGCCCCTTGTTACCTGCCAGTATCTCTTTCTTTCCCACGGAAAATGCGAAATGAGCTGGAATGCAAACGGGGGGAAGCAGGAGAGCAAGAAATGCACCAGGAGGGCATTTGGGATAGCCAAACCCCAGGGCTTTGCGCAAGGCCCCTCGCTGCTGGGGAGGGGGTTTCCATCGCTGGCAGGGAGTGCTGATGCATGGAGGGCTGACGCCGCACAACCGCCGGCGCAAGGGGGAAGGGAGCGGGGAGCGGAAGGGGAGAGGCAGAGGGTGAAGGAATAGCATATACAGCTTTTCACCTTTCGGTCTCTTTTCGATTTACTCTCTGCGAGTGTTATGAAAGCACTCAGCGCAACACAACCTGATGAAATAATCACGCTTGCAAAACCTGTGTGTATCTAGAAATTGCCAGAACTTCATCTGTACGTAGGGTTCCCATACAGGAAATAAAAGCTGGGTGATTTATGGCATTTTATTGCACTTCTTGGCCATTGCTAATGTTTTCTTCATTGTGAAATGGCAGAAGCTGCAATTTGGATTTTTATTGTGCAGTTTGCCAGCCTTCTCCCCATCCCCCTTCCCTCTTTCTTTTTCCTTTCCTGGGTGAACTTGCTTGGGTTTAGGAGATGAAAGTTTATGGAGGCAGATGAGTGTCGAGGGGACTGAATCCAAGCACAGAGCCAATGAGCATGTTGCCAGATTTTATCTACCCTCACTGAAAATACAGTATCCAGAAAAAGAAGAGTGATTATAAAGGAGAGTGACTTAGCCTCTAACTTACACAAAAATTCTTGGACGGGTTTCTGGTTTTCTTTTTTAAACAAACAAAACAATGTTTCCTGGTTGGCAGTTCCCAAAGTCTTTCCTTTTTTTCCCATTTTTTGGCACATTGCTGAAAGGTCATGCTGATGTATTTCCAAAACATGCTCATTGAGTACAGCTTTGCAAAAAATAAGAGCCCCTTTCTTTAAGGCCTGATCCTGCTCTCATTTAAGGCAGAGACGAAATTTCAGACGTTTGTAAGGATACAGGAGTAGAGCCTAATCACAGAGTCAAACTCACCCTTAGGATTAAACGCAGGCTGGGTAGCACCAGCTACTCCTAAAGCTGTTGACACCATTATACAATCCTGTTTACCATTGCTTGTGTCTGCCAGACTGTCATGGTTCAGGCTAACAATACTCATGCTACTTTTCAGCCTCAAGTCAGGATTTCTTACACTGAGGGCTAATCATCGGTTTCTCATGTTAAAATAGTCTAGTGACAATTCCTGTGAAAGTCCTTGTGTTCATGCACTTGGGGGAAGGAACGTCAAACCTGATGCGCTTTATTTCTGGGATGAACCGTATTCCACTCAAATGTTGCCAGATGAAAATCCTTTCCAAGATTACACTTTACCTATGCTCCATGGGCAGCAGTTTTAAACTGTTGAGTTTGGTTAGACACCATGCATCCAAATGCATACAGACGCGGCTGCTAAAACTGAAGGTGCATGAGCACGCTTTGCCCGCTGTTTCCAGACATTCGAGTTTGCAGGCGTAGTGTCTCGTAGAGCGAGCGCATGTATGTATGCACGTGTGTGTGTACGTATGTGTGCAGTTGCCGTTGTTGATTTGGCTTAGGCAAGCAGGCAGAAGGACGGGTAAATGGACAAAGCGCTTGACTAGAACTCAAGGAACTTACACTCTGTTCTTGGCCCAGCATCAGGTTTCCTGCGTGACCTTGTATAAGTCACTTATTCGGTCGTGCACCTCAGTCGTCCTCCCCTGTAAGAACTTTCCTTCCTTCCAGTAGTGCTATATAGTTAAAGTGCATTAATGCACCAAGCAAGAACTGGCCATGGGGGGGGGGGTGTTAAAGGAAGACTTTTTTGATACCGTGAAGGATCTCACTTCCTTCCAGATAACTTTAACTGAAGAACTGCTAACATTACCAGTACTGACTGTTGTACTGTTGTAGTGCTCAGAGGCACTACTCATACATTAGGAACCCGTTGTGCTAGGTGCTGTGCAAGCAAAGGACCGAAGTATGATATATTTGGCCTCAAAATTATCATCAGCAGGATTTTCATAGTGCTGTATAAAACGAAGCCAATGTTGCAGACCTTCATGCCCAGAGCTTGTTTTCCTAGGGTTTTTATATTCAAGGGTACATAGTGTGAACTCAAGCACAAACACTGAAAGTTTTAAGTACTCCTCTGATACGAAGCCTACTGCTCTCCCCTTTAGTTGCTTTCAGGAAGAAGTGAAATCTTGTTGGCTTCTGGATCGGGCTTTTATCTAAGGAATTAAAGCAAACGCCAGTCTGTTGCCTTTAAACTCCAGCCCTGATCCCGGTGAGTTTGCAGAGGGCTGAGAGGCTTTGAAAAGAAAGGCAGGTTTTTTGTCACCTTTGGCACACAAACATCCCAGCAAGCTACCTTTTTGTTTATTCCACTGTAAAACTCTGAACACGCTGCTTTCAGGGTGCTTACCTTCCATAGCATGACCTTTCAAGCAAATATGTCCCTTCAAACTTTGGAATTCAGTGAGGTAGAATTAAAATGATTGACCTTTCATTCTCCTTTCCTCTCAGCCCACCTCCCATTCATACACTTTCCCTTTAATAACCAAGAAGCACATCTGCAGTTCTTGCCATAAACACTGCAAAACACATTAAGGTTTTTAAGGTAACCTTGGCAAAATCCAAATTAGAAAACATACTGCAGTGATTCACATTTAACCTCCGAGTTATTTCACAGCATAGCTGACAGCCTGCATTCTTCAGAACTTTGTGTTGTTTGCTTTTTTCTCCCCGTCTCGCTGTAAGCAGCAGGACAAAAAAAAAAATCAAAAAACAACAAACCAAACCCAAAAAAGCATAGGAATTTTTTCTCCATTGGGTGCCTGATATGTAAAATACACATGAAGAACTAGTTCCTTTTCCGGTCATTGAACTGGAGAGAGACACATTTCTTACAAGTTTAGAATAACTCTGTCAAATCAACAACAACAATAAAACCCCTAGGTTTTTCTAGAAGTTGTGTAGCTTATTACTTGATGATTTAGAAGATTTTCAGCTTCCTACCCTCCAGTCAGGGCCACTCAGCCAAGAAAGAGCTTTCCCTGTTTAAGTCATCACGGTACTGTCATCCGTTCCTACTCCTGCCCGTGCCATCGCCTTGGCTCATCCTCCGGAGCGGTCGGGGAGACAAAAGCAGTTTGGGGAGCAGGACGGGCCATGTACCCCCACAGCATCGCGGAGCCAGTCAGCGGCGATGGAAGGCATGAGCGCAGTCTCACTGAGACAGCAAAAGCAAGAGAAAGATTCTACAAAGGGAAGGGGTGGGGTTCTGTTTTTCTCAGAAACGTGCTGCACTGTAGGACTGTGCCTTTTATTTTTGGCACAAATTGCTGTAGCAAATTATATAGCTTATCAGATGTGGTTTGTTAGGCTCAGTAAAGAAACCACTGCAAGGACTTGTTTTCCTTGTTGTCTGCACCCGATTATGAGATCGGCACAAATCAGATTCCTGATGTTGCACAGGAACAAGGTTGAAACTCCACGGGCCTCGTTTCTCCTATAACCCAATTAAACGTGATTGGGTTACGAACCCCTTCAGCCCATTTGGGCTGATCCTCTCTCTGACTTTACACAAAAGTAGTCTGCCTGTTCACCCTGATGCGCAGGGATTTACCGGTGAGCAGGAAGCTACGGGCTAATTTCAATCGTGGCATAAGCCCACGCAGCTCCTCGTCGAAGAGCTGAACAGGAGCAACGCGCCCTTGCTCCAGGGTTGCATTTGGCCCCTTCGATAGGTGTGAGAACCTGCAGACTGCAGGATCAAATCCTGCAAGCCCGTGTTTTCTTCTCAATAGCCCAGACCAGCCCTGGAAGATGTAAACATGAATTAGAGGAGATGCAGAAGGGATTTCAGAGTGCATTAATAAACAGGGCTTAGCTACAGCAACTACAGAGCAGATACACACCGTATTCAGATCTCCCGGCTACTAGAAAAATAACCTTTGGTAAAGGGGTGGGCAGCGAGGAGGCTGACACCGCCAATTAAATCCACTTGCATCCAGAGCGACGTGCAGTGCCTCTCCCAGACCAGTAACACACCGTCACCACTGAAACGGCATAACCTGTTTGCCCTGATGCCACTGGTCCCTGGCAAGCAGATCTACTCAACAGTGCAGAGCTGGTGCCAAAGGTAGGAAGGAACAAGAGGGAGAAGACAGGGCAAATACAAAATCCTCAGCCACCCATCTGTTTTCAAGGGAGGAGAGAAAATATTTCATTTTCTACCTGTAAAGAAAAATGGATTCATGTCACATCCTTCCTTGATTATCCCCAGCATTATGCAATTCAATAGATTTGCTGTCTTGATTAGACAAGCAGAATAGAATTTTAATTGTGAGTCTCTGGAAGGCAAAATGGAGAGATTTGTATGAAAAAATTGGGAGGAAGCAGCGTTATTGGAAGGCTGAGCTTTTTATAGTCAGTCTTTCTGCTTCATTCAACCATCTGCCTTTACTTGTGCTCTGCTGCTTGGGGTTGAGAAGTTGCTGGCTTTAAAGATGAGCCACAGAGTTTAACCAGATAAATAAATGTGTGCAAGATCTCTCCCTACTAACAGAACAGCCTTCAGCGTTCCAGCTACATATGTTGACAAAAAGAATGTTTTAATTTTAGCATTATTTTTACTGTTTATCAAACAGAAATGATGCATGTACTTACTTGCATGAGTCACAGTTAAAGGAAAGTCCCTGTCAGAAAGGCCTGAGAAGTGAAGATAGACGAAACTATTTTACTGGGGGGCAAACAGGAAAATTATTATTTCTTTTTTTAGATGCATGCTTATAGATACATTGGTAGGAAGGCGAGCTGGCTGGCCTAGGCTAGTGTTTGCGGGTCAGGGAGAAGATGTGAGTGTCGGAGTCCGAAGCCAATAGTAATTTAAGTAATTTGGGGCTTAGTTCATGCCAGAAATCAGAGAGGAAATTAGTCCAGGACCAGGTGAAACTAAACGTGGCTTTTCTCACTCCTTTATTCTAGGTCAGTGACGAAATGTGTCAGTCCTGTTTACTGGCTAGGTAAGTGGGCAGTAAAGCCAGGAGTCTGGATAGACACAGAACAATTTGAGCGATACATGGCAGTGTCCACTACGGGGATTCAACCCATTTTGGGACATTATTTGCAAACAGTGGTTTTCGCTGAGGTATAGTAGTCTCCCTGTCCTTCTAATTATAAAAGTTCTGGTGACAAAAAACATCAGTTTCACAGGTTCATGCACGGATTGTCCAGAATTTGAATACACAAATTCCAGCCCAAATAGCCCACACTCAGATGTGCAAAGTCCCTGGTTTAACTCACTACGAGCAGGCTCTTAACCATTCAGTGATGCACTTTCTCTCTGCGAAAAACTTTAAAAGCATGTTGGGTTCATTCCAACAGGAAAAACAGTTGCAACCATAAACAGTTTCAGAGGGCTGGGAACATTTTCCCAGCCCGGTCCTAACCTTTTCTATAGGTGGAATAAATACGAAAACGCCTTGAACTACACTGTTGCTACTAGACAAGCGATTTACATTGCTGGATTGGAGTTTTCAGTATTTTGTGCTTGTCTATAACATGATCCTAGAGATCCTAGTGTCAGTCCGGTTAGTCTGAACATCTAAAAACTAAGGAAGTTTAAAATTTTGATCTGAAAAATTATGCTGGAACTCTCTTAAGACTGTTCAACATAAGGAGATTTCAGGAATTTCTAGCTCCTCATTGGAAATATTTGCATACAACACCTTGTTTGTCTGCCTTTGCTATGGTCCTCACAGTACAGCTGAGACTGGCTGGCACTCAAGGACTGTCCAGTAACATGGACATCTTTGTTTCAGCCACCAATAACCTCTTCTACAGTGACCTCTGACAGTCCTTTCATCAGCAATGCCATGTCTACAGATGGGAAAGGCTTGCCCAGGTTTTGCAGTAGCTTAGCTTGGTATCGTCTCTGCATCTGCACAGGAGGTGCAGCCACTAACCGTACTGTCACTGTTTCTCCACCATTTTTCACTTTTGTAGGTTTGCAAGTATGCGAGCTCTTGTGGGGATTGAAAAACCTGCACCATCACCTACTGAATGGTATTTTGTGTGGAAACAGGAACACTTTTTTTTTTACAGAGGTCAACTTATCCATCACATTTTACTTATAATGTTTTTTCTTATCTCAAGGAATAAACTGTTCCTTCAGTGACTGTGCTCATACTTCACGTGGATTTTTTTTTTTTGCTTCTTGAAGCACTGTGGCAGTACAAAGGTACAAAGGAAACTTAGAGCAAAAAGTAAAGAAGTAGCTATAGAAATGGTTATGAAACTACATAGCCTCCCAACATTGCCAAAACATCTTTAAATCTCATTTCAAGGCAGACATAACAGACAATTAGGGACTGACTCAAGGAAATACTCTAAGATGTGCCCTTATACAGCAAAGCACTTAAGTATCTGATTATCTTCAGTCTTGCCTTTTACCTAAGCATTTATTTATACACTTTGCTAAGCCTGGTACTGAGCAAGAAAAGCTCATCTGAATTTAAGGCACTTTACTGAGAAGATCAAGAAAATATTTCAACTGATTACCAGAGTTACGGGCTTCTCCTTCTCAGCTGGTAGGAAGGACATGCCGATAGACCTGAATTCAACTAGAACTGCAAATGCTTGCTGCCGCCGCTGGAAAATGATGCCTTTTTCCAAGGGATCTCAACTGGGGCTTCCGTGCCTGATGTTAGGCACCTGCATATGGAAATGTTGTTGTTTGCTGTGTTAAACCCTAATCAGTTACTATTCTTACAGGGGTTAAGCAAGCAAGTTTGGAATTTGAACTTGCACAAACAAAATCGCACGCACAGAGCAACAGGCCATCTACAGTACCAAAAAAAATGTACGGTCCAGCTGTTTCACGGCCTCTCCTTTCTGTGCCCCACAGAATCAGTACTGCTGTGCTTAATGATAACACATTTATTTAACTACACAGAAATAGACGTTAATTTTAAAATGTGTCAAAGAGAGAGAAACGGAGAAAAGCACTGCTGCAACCTTCTGTCGTGGACTTTCTGAATTTTTATTCTAAACACGAGTCTAACATCATTCATGGAAATACCAGCTCAGCACTGTTGAACAGCAGCCTGTTTCTTTATATTTATTTTGCCCCCTCATATTTTCTTCCATTAAAGTTTAGCAATGTACACAAACAAACTGCAATGAGAAAAAAAAAGACAAAAATGAAACTCATAAAAAGGCAGGCAATAGAAGTGACCTTTGCCACTCCTTTGATAGTATTTTGCACATTTCTCTGCTAGTGGCTAAGGTTTTTTTTTACACTTTCAGGCAACCGTAGATGATAACATGAATAAAATTGTATGGTGTCTCATGATTTTAACAGAAACATTTTAGAGGCAATAATTGCTCTTTCTGGAGTGTACTTTAATTTAGAGATGGAATTCTTTCTGTGATTTATGTAGCAGTATATTTTATACCATGTAAGGTATGCTTTCAAATCTGCCTCCTCACATACATACATATTTGAGATGTTTGCCTCATACACACACTCGCACAAACATAAATACACAAATTCATAGAGATACGCACCTACAAAAGAACATGCGACAAGCCGCACATGTGTATGTGCATAAATCCATGTATGAAGGCAGGTATTTGTGTTTGTGCAAGTGCAGAAATTTCAAATTATTATATCAATAATTAGATCATGTTTTGGAATTATGCAGAGCTACATTGAATTATAAGGAAAAGATGTCACTCTAAGGGAAAATGTAGGAAATGCTTGGGACTGACCTTCAGTGCTTTTCAAGAGTAGAGGTTATGGGTAAATTTTGTGTCTATTTGGGATCACCACAAACCTCCGATTAACAGAAATAACCAAATGCTGATTGTTTTGCGGTTTGCTTCCTTTAAATACATGCCCAAGCAGAAGACTCTGTCTGTGTAATGATATGCTAAGGAAGTAATAACATAGCATCTACTTGTCTTCAAGATTGTCTTCATCTGCTACAACCGGGTAGCAGCCCATTGTATTAGTTATGGTAAAGACTGCAACAAATAGATTTATGCAGCTGATGGGCCCATTCTTTCCATCGGCCAAAACATTTGGTGCAGCCAGCACTGTGTGCTTAGTGTTACTCTTCGCCAGTGTAACCACGTGAACATGCTAATGCCAGTGACCTAGTCACACTCCGCTGTGGCTTGCTTAATAACCTGGGGACTAGAAGCCAGGAATTTTATTCCTTTTTCTTCCACTTGCTGGCTTTCCCTTTTTCCTATCCCACAAACTTAACTGAGATTTCACAGATTTTCCCACTCCGCAGCAGAAGGAAACTAGTCCCGTGTAAGTTTTTCCACACACAAGCGAGGCTGGCCCATCGGATACTAGCCTTCAGACGGGGCAGTCAGCCAGGACATACTACTTTGTGTATCCAAGTCCCTGGATGGCCACTGCCCCAGCTCCTAAGTTTCAGCCAGAAGACTCAAGCCTAAGGGAGGTTAATCGTAGTCCCCCACACTGGAGAACCGCAACACCAGATTGTCACTGGACCAGCCTTAGGAGCCTGGCCTCCCACATCCCACATGAGCTGGTTGGGCTGGTTGGCTAATGATCTAGCTAGAAGCGTTTCCTCCACTGCAGAGATATTTAATCAGTAACAAAAAGTGGAGTAGCTGGAGTGGAGGAGCAGACGATAAGGAGCAGCACAGTAGCCCAGTGCTCACCACATTTGGACACACAACTTCATTTGCAGCAAGGCAGAGAGGTAAACCCCTGCCTGCTGTATCTAGGTGAGCTGTGGGGACAGTTTTCTTTAACCAAAGAACCAATTCTGTTAGCATTTTTCACATTCACTGTTCCTTCAAAAAATATTCCCATTTCAGTTGGGTACCTGTAGAAAAAAGTAACTGTTTAGCATGAGAATGATGGGCCAAGGCCCCCTCCAACCCAGGCATAAAGGACTGGGGCTTTTTCATTTCTTTTTTCTCCTCCATGTGTCCTTCTGTGAGTCCCTCCCTGGAAATGGAAATGGTGTATTGTAATGCAGATTTCCTGCAGAATCTCACAGATACTCTCTGCAGGGATTTCACTCTTCAGCTGAAATACTTTTCAGCCAAGGTATTGTTCATTTATTCAACAGCTTTATTTTTAAACATGGAATACTCTAACTGTGCATTACTAATTCCTTTTAAAAGTATTATAGTGTTTATTTTTTGATTGAGGCTTGAGGGCTGAAGATCATTTAGCTGAGTTTTGTTGGGGTCCTTTTTATTCCATTATTTATGAATTTAAAATACACGATGAAAGGATCAAAATAAAGTAAAAGACCTCAAAACCCCACTAGTCTTGTTTTCCTTTCTTCGGTCCCAGCACCCAGTCTGTTTTCTCTTTCATGCTTTCCACAGAGAACCATTTTCTTTAATGTAATCACTGGCTGATTGACTCTTGCCTCTGTTTTCACTTTCCTCCTATTTGCAGAGGTCAGAGAAACGGCAAAGGTTTCGTTTAACTTCCCATTAGAGACCACACTTTGGCCTCAAAGCATTCAAGAGCCCAGAGCCGACCAGAGAACACTGTCCACCTCAGCCCAGAGCCAAGGCGTAAGACCACAACTGGGAAGCAGGGAAAGCCTCAGTCCTGCCCGGAATTCACCCCCAGGAGCAGGTCTGGTCTTTGCCTTGGGTCACCTAAAGCTGAAGTGACCAGGAGATGGTCTTCTTCAGCAGCGCAGTGGCATCTCCCTCCCAGTGGTTTCAAAAAAAGAGTCAGACAAGTCAAAAGGAGTGACATGACGGTGAAGAACCTCTCGGCCTCCAGCAGGTAAAGGGAAGATCTGTGCCCCAGTGCTACTGGTGCAGCTGGTACAGACGTAAGATTTTGTGGTGTCTATGCCTTTATTCTGCAGCTGCTTCACAGAGATTAACCCAGGCTTTGTGGAGAAAGAGGAAGACTCTGACCCACAGAAAACAAGAGGGTAAGGGCGGTATTTCCTAGCTTCCCCCACTGCTGCAAGCAAACTTCTGGCCTGAGCCTACTCTCAGCATCTGCCATATACGCTGTATGTACCTCACCCGTGGTAACACTTCAGCAGGGGGAGAATACATCTGTCCTGGACCTGTTCTTACTACATCAACCCATGCTAGAGCCTGGAGAAATCAGTGCTGTCCTCACAGTTCAAGTTTGCTGGCAGTACAAGGCTCAGGGGATCTAAAGAAAATGAGCCCTGAACTACACTGCTTGGGGATCAGATATTAACTCTTTAAATTATTTAGTACAATGTAGCCTATTTCAAAAAGAAGCAGGAAAGTTTGTCCTTGGAATGATGACTACAGCACGCAAAATTTCCAGTCTGGCATGTGGAAAGGTCCTGAAGCATTACACTGATGGTCAAGAAAACGTTTGCACCTTACTGTAGCAAAGCAAAGTTTGAGTTCTGTAGACATTAATAGGTCTCAAACATAGTTAACTAGGGAAGACTTCATCCCACTGAAAGCAGAGCATGGGATTGGGAATCTTGCTGAATCAGGGCCTCCAAAAAAACTGAGTTGTATTGTTGCTCTGTAAGTAATGACCACAGGTATGTTTTTATATCTCCAAAGTGAAAAACATCAGAAAATGCAAAGGAATATTTAGACGTTGGTTAGGAAACCCTTAACAGAAGAAGTATTTGCTTTGGGCTAATAACAGTTGTAGCACCTTACATAACCTTTATGTGCTAACCTCTGCCTTAAAATTTCCATTGATGCATGTAAACATAAATCATTGAATAAAGAATAATTGATTTAGAACTGTAAAAAATCAGCAGCCTTGCAGAGAAAAGGGACAGCAGTAGACTGATACATTTTAAGTACTAATGACTCTGCCTTATGAGAGTAGCCTTACGCAGTGTATAATGCATGAGTGGTAAAATAGGTCAAACCCTGGAAGCATCCACATCTTTGAAATCATTATGAATACAATGATTTTACTGCATCACCAACTGCATAAGAGCTCCAAAGCAAAGCCGTATGTGGAATGCAAAATATAATGAAAATCCTTGCTCTTGTGTCGCAGATTAGAGAGCTACTACAGATTTTGGATCCTTTCCCAATTTTAATACAGCCACATTCCTGTGGCCGGTACTTCTACGTTTTCACTTCTGTGCGTGACGGGAGTTTGCTCCTTTGTGTTTTTTGTACTGTTCATAAGATTTCAGCTATCTGTGGTGCAGGAAGTTTGGCATGGTAGCAACGATAGTCATTTTTATTCAAAGAAAAGTTTGGCCATCCCGTTTGTATTCTGCTGGGCGCTGGGGGGAAGGGCTTCACCCCATGATACACCATCCCCCACAAACAGGGGAAGCTTGTTTGCTGCCTACCTACCACTACAGCTAAAGTTATGTCAGTGCCAGGTAATGAAAAGGCTTTGTTATTTAACAGGCAAATAATAGAGAGCCTTTGTGCAAGGATAATTACAGTGGTTTGGATATTGCTGGATTAACTCTTGGGATGAACATTCATCTCAGTAAATCGCTAATAAATATACATTAGCAACATGTCTCTCTCCATTTTATACCCTAGTCATCTTGGTCATACTTCTCGCAAGTTTATCTGGGGCTGTTTTTGTAGTACAGGCTTCGGTACCCTTTGCCGATCCTTGCTGTATAACTGTAACAAAACAACCAGAACTTCCTGCATCTTACCTCAACCCATCTGTCTTCTGATAAAGCAGCAGCGAGGTTGCACAGCTTGCTGGCTACTGGGAAGAGTAACTGGTAAATATTTGCACGGCACTTCGAAGAAGTAGGACCTGACTCATCACAGCATTAGTTCAGTTTTACGTCAGTATTAACCATTAAAATTCATGTCAGCATCATCTTAAAAACCAGCTCTTGAGAACGGGCCCATAAAGGGCCGCGTACCATTGCTGCTCTTCTTGAACTTTCATATATATTATTTTTCCTAAGTTACCAGTTGCCTGAGCCAGTTCACCATCCAGGTCCATGGGGGAGGTTCTGGGAACAAGGGAGGGGATGCAGGGTGGTGGCAGACGTGAGGGGCAGATACCAGAGATGTCCGGCCAGAGCAGCAGGAGTCACGTTTGCTCAGACGTCTTGCTAGTGTGAAAGCACTCCGTGTCAAAGATTGGTTTCTATGGAAAGAAGAAAAGTGTTGAAATTGTATAAAGAGCCCTAAATACTGACCACAAAGATGTGCTGCATCTCATACCTTCATAGTTTATGTTTGTGGAAGTCAACACAAGCCCAAGACTTTGCTGCATATGTGATGGCTCCTTATTTCGCAGGATGACCCACAGACACAGGCAATAACGTTTTGTTCGGTACTGCTGCCCTGGCCCTTAGGCCTGACTGAAGAGCTTTTGATGAAAATCAGGAGGCACAGGGTCCAAATATTTATCTTATACTTACAAGTAGTAGTATTTAAAGTAAATTACGCTATCTGACAGCTCTTCTTAGTCAGAGGGCTACAAAATAGCCCTCTTTGAAGGAAAAGTAAGGCACAGAAGTTTATAGAGGGAAATGAAGAGTGGGAAAGTACTGCTATTACTATGGAATAAGAGTGCTGCAAAATTGCTGTGAAAATTGGAAATCCATAATTTTATTGCCAAACCTGGTTTTGCCTTAGAATAATAGTCCTGAACAGTGGAGATGGAAAAAAAAGAGCCATTAGGTCATTTTTTCTGTCTTCTTGTTAATTAAGAGCATCTCCCTACAAGGATTTTGACTGTTTTCTTCATTTTTAAAATAAGTAAAGCAGTGAGGGTTCAGCTCATTCCCTTGGGAGACCATTCATCAGACTAACTCACTGCTAGGAAATTTTTTCTCACTATCAGCATGGATTTTTCTTTGTTCACTTTCATCCCGTTACTTTTAGTTATACCTGGCTGGACCATTTCTATACTACATCAAATTCCATCTTTTCGTATCATGTAAGTGTTTCTTTCCCAGGGCAGATACTGGGCTAAATCTGAGCTTCAGTAAAGAAACTGGATGTAAACTCAAGAGTAGTGATTGGCTATAATAGGTCCTATTTTTACTACATATTGAGCACACAAACAAGCAGAATTGCTATTTAAATTCTGAATGGGAAATCTGAAAATCAATTTTTTTCTTCAAGCACTTTATTTTTTTCTCCCAAGTATATGGCTGCCTGCTTCTCAAATCTACTTAGGCACTTAGAGAGCAGCTTGCAGACACCAAATTGTTCCCCTCCAAGAAAACGGAACTGACATGCTGGAGCTGCAGATCACATAGTAGTTCACATTTAAAGGGAAGGAATGTCTTTTATTTACTACAGGACCAATACCAGACATATCTTTGCTCAAATAGTTAGCTAAGGGTGAATATGTCCTCTATGCAGAAGGTCGCAACAGGGTATGTACCACTTAAGTCTCAATTATGCTCTACTTATACCTCCCTCTGACACTTTATCTAACTGGGAAATTCTGGGAATTTTTCTCCATTTAGCCATATTTTGGGTATTTCACTGTCTCTTGGAGAAGTCAGTTGCAAGGAGAGTCAATTAAACATTGTCAATAATGGTGTGAGGTAGACCTCCTAGCGTACGGCAAGCGAAAACAGTGAAAGGCACTTAAGTAATATTGTTAACTACTGTTATGCACGTGGCTCCTCTTTCTTTTCACCCATACTCGGGTTTCTAACAGCTTTAATGTTCAAGCCTCTGTAAAGAAAGAGCGAGTTTTACTGAAATATTCTTTCTCCTTTTTTCCTCAGAAATCAGGGAGGGAAATCCATGAAAAAAATCCACAACAGTCTTCCACCCAGTGTTAAACAGGGAGAAAGTGAAACCAAACTGCCAGCAAACAAATGAACAAATGCATTTCAGAAGCTTGGTATTAACCTTAAATTGAGCTAATTAAATTATAAAGATGTTTCCTACTGTTTCTCTGAGATATTTATCCTTTTATTTGAAACATATGCTCCATAAAAGGACATTGGTCTCAACATACCACCTTCTTTCAAGCTGACAACTTTTCTCAGGAGGGACAAAAAATAGGATACAATATTCATGCCTGTAGCCAGACTCCTAAATCTGTAGCCAGGTACCCGAAAGAGAAAGTAAATGTTATGCAGAAGATCCAATGCTTCTGGTTAGTCAGCTATTGCTTTTTTAATGTTGCTATTTTTCAGGGGGGAATAATTACATCAAAAATAGATTTCTAGATCCTTGCTTCCTGTTTCTGGCCGTCTCCTCCCTTCTTTTATGTTTTGCAGTTCAGATAAGTGAAATACTTTCTGATTCGCAAACTACAACCTTGTTCCCTCCAACTGCCCCTTGCTCTTGTGAAAATAAATTCTGTCCGCTCACCTTTCCCTACGTCATACACGTCTGGGCATGAGAGATTACTCCAATGTGAAGCCTCTGGATCTAGTCAGCTGCATGGCAGTGAAAAGAATGAGTGGATTGCAGGTGGTAAAAAATTCAAAGAGAAATAAAGAAATGCTTAAAACTATGTTAAAGCACATTTGTAGTGTACTTCACAGGAAAGCCCACTGTATCTGCATTCTGGAGAAGAGTATAACGCACCTGTGAACTTCCTAGGCTTGCCGTGTATATGCCAGACCCTTCCAGTTAGCCAGTGTGAAAAATGTTCTTGTGGTTTCATTTGCTCTGCAGGGTTTTGGGTTAGGGTTCCGTTTTGTGGGTTTCCCTTTTGGGGGTGTTGGTTGTTTTTTACCCTCTTTAAGCAATTAAAAATGCAAGGGAAAGAAGTTCACCAGTTCAAGTCCCTCAAAGAGCAGGTTTACTATCCTCCATACACATTCTTACCTTGAGTTTGTCACCGTTTCCGAGCTCTGTCTATTACTGCACGAAGCACTCTGCTTTATCCTTCTTTCCCGAGAGCAGTGCAGACACTCTGGGATCTGTCTTAGAATATATTTCAGTATTACATACACAGTCATGTTGTATCGGTTTATATTTTAAAAGGCGAGTTCAAAGAACTGATGGTGGTAAAATTTGCAGTAGCCCTTAGTTCTTCTGGATATAGCCTCTACAGTTTTGGGGTACCGAGCAGGAAAGCTCTGTCACTCATTAACTTAGTGCTGAACGTCCTAAACAACAACGTGAGCCAAGTGCCTGCAAGGGTCGCTCTCGATGGAAGTCACACGTTCCTCAAGGACCAAATGATATGCAGCACTTTTTCCAGGCAAGGGACCCAGGAAAGAAAAGCCCAGACCGAGATGAAGCTTTACCCTTCTCTTAACTCTTGCATGAATGAGAGTAGGAAGCCTTAGAGGATGTTCTTAGAGGGCATGTTTTCCCTATTAGTCGGATCTCCCCAGTTTTCCATAGGAGATTTCAGGGATCCTTACAGCAAAAGACATGTAGTGGTTGAGACTGCTGACGTGCTGGAAGGTGCCTGAGGGCTCCCTGCGACCATGATTCTCTCCAGCCTGCTGCACAGAAAATGTAGATGACTTCGTAGCTCTCGCAGAGACTATTTTGAAACTGCATGAAACAAATCATTCCGCAAAATAATTTCCACAGTCAAAAGTTGGAGATACTAGTCCATAAATAAAACCTGTATTGCATTCAGTCCCTCTACTTCTCTCTTTGAAGACATTCAAGCAAACCCATGTGTCCTTACTCCAAGAGTAAAGTTAAAACCTTCTAAACATTGCCTTCTAAATGAATTTGAGAAACCTGTTTGGTTGCGGTTGTACCAGGGGACAAAAGTAAAATTGTTGTGATGATCAGATCCTTCAATTCTGAAAGTACAGTCAACTCAAATATTTAGCTGGGTTTCTGATGTCTGCTGTTTCTGGTATGCGCTAATGTTTTTGAGAAGTCCCATGGATAGGCTTGGCAGTCTTCATTTTACTCCAGAAAGAATTTTGTATCATCAGTTACACCCTAAAACACAGAGGCTCACAGGAGCCACGGAAACTGACCTTTGCAATAATGTTGCTGATGTAAGGCAGCAGTATATATAGGTTTATATAATGTCTTGACCAAATCTATACAAGTACCACTACAGTTCCAGCTTTTCAACAGCCGATTAACTTCAAGACAGTAAGAACAAAAAAATTAAGTTCATAACACACTGCAGTATATTCTTAGCAAGACTCTAACAAAATCTGTTGAAATACCAAAGTCTTATTTCATCTCCAGCCAAACTAGCAGGTTAGGTGGCTTGAACCGACTGTAAGGAAGGCTCGTCTCATTAACTACATCTGAGCAGCCCTTTCTCCCAGCATTGCTAACTGTGGGGCGGCTCCAGCAAAAGTACCTGTAGTTCCCAGTGCAAACTAGTAGAGACAAGTTCACAGCAGGTTCCTGGACACCGTTTTGTCTAAAGCTACTCAGCCATTCCGTGCAGCAAAGCAGTTACCTTAGACCTCCTGTTTTTGCTGTGGCTGGAGGGGCTACAGTGCTGTTAGCAATGGGAAGGGATGGAGACAAATTTCAGGGTGGAAAAAAGGGAAAAAAAAAAGGAAAAAAAAAGGAAAACCTTAATGAAGGCAAGGGCATGGAAGTAACAGTTAAACCAAGCAGGTCCAAAGCACTATTACTACTTTCAGAATCCTTTAAATGTGTGAAGAAAAGCATGAATTCAAATTAATCAATTGTCTTTTAAAATAGCTGAGGTAGCACTCTGACTATTACCTGTGCTTTTAGAGTGCATCTCAAATGTGTCATTCAGGCTTCTGAAGGCAAGAAAGATACGAATGAATCACCTTGTTACAAATTAATCACCCTGGGATTAGGGGTAAAAATTTCAAAAGCACCTTAAATGACTTAGAAATCTAATTCCCATTTTCAGAATTGACTTAGGCTGTTACGTCCTGACTCTAGTCAAAAGTCAATGGGATGATAGCTCCTAAATCACTCTAATGCATCCAAAAATGTTACCCACTTCTATATGTAACACAACACCAAGCCCCTCTGTAGTCCTGTTTGCCCTTCAGTGAGCGTCCCAGGCTTCTGCTTTTTCGTCCCTATTTCAGTCCACATTTACCATATGTTGTGCTTTCATTTTCATTAAACATTTTGAAAGATGGAGGTTTCAAACAGTGAGCTACTCATTCATTCATCTCTCCACACAGAAACCTAGCGTCACTAGAACACCAATTTCAGACTATTATTTTTAACTAATGAGAAAGGAAATTTTTTCTTGACACTGGCAGCAAAATCCATCCTCCCATTTTTATATATTACAAGATGATACAGCATGTACCACGCTCACATCTCACACTAAGGGTATGTTTTGGTCGTCTTCTCAGTTACATGCCTTTTTCATAAATTAATGAGCAATCAAAGGATAGCCAAAGTATCCTTTGAGTCCTAAGGGGGTAGGGCAATAGTTGAGATATCTGGATGTTACTGCTCTTCCATTGATGAGATTATGATAATGTCCCTTTTTCTCCTTGGGGCATTGGAAAAATCTTTTAATTTCTCCATTTCTGTTCCCCTTCACCTTCTGTCTGTCATGTCCATTGTATCTGCAGTAGCACTTGTATCATAAATGTCTGATTCCACTGCGACAAAAGCTACAAAAAATAAAGTAGGGATTATGTATGTCTAGATTACACCTATTCACAAGCATATACGAATGTCTTATCTTGCTCACTGATAGAAAAGAGATGAACTTCCTGGTGCTAGTGAATGACCAGTTACAAAAGGGAATTAAGATAGGGCAGGGAGGCAGTGAACAAAAGCAAAAATCACATTCAGATCTGAAGGAAAATGATATTCACAGTAAGTCAGCAGTCATCCTGGCTTTCAGCTCTTTTTGTGCTCCCCCT
>NW_010549811.1:0-303 GCF_000687285.1 Phaethon lepturus
GGCCTGAATCAGAAATAGTGTGGCCAGCAGGTATAGGGATGTGATTTGTACCCCTGTACTCAGCACTGGCAAGGCCACACCTTAAATCCTGTGTTCAGTTTTGCCCCCTCACTACAAGAAGGACATTGAGGAGCTCAAGCACGTCCAGAGAAGGGCAATGAAGCTGGTAAGGCATCTGGAGAACAAGTCTTATGGGGAGCGTCTGAGGGAACTGGGGTGGTTTAGTCTGGAGAAGCGGAGGCTGAGGGGAGACCTCATCACTCTCTACAACTACCTGAAAGGGGGTTGTGGCAACGGGGGGGT
>NW_010549811.1:590-28904 GCF_000687285.1 Phaethon lepturus
CAGAGCTGTTAAAATGGAAGTAGGTGGAAGTACAAAACAGTGTCCTCAGTGAACCAAACCGACAGGAGTTTCTAATTACCAGAATTAGGGCAGGTTCATTATTACAGATTGACCAGACCCTTAAAGTTCTGTCTTCTGATGCAGAAACTACCAACTTCTTGTCATGACTCCAGCCAACAGAGTTAACTGCACCATCATGACCTAATAAAAATAATAATGGAAATATCATAAAGCTTGTTTCTTGCATTTATACATTTCTCCAGAGTTAATTGTATTGTTTTAATATTATTATACACAATTTTAAAACACATGTTAAGTACAGGCTTCAAATGGTTGGATTAAAGTTGGTAACAGAAAACCAGTTATTGATTTTTTTTTTTCCACCAAACACCATGGAAAAATGTCTCTCATTATTTAATTTTGTGAATCTGGATTATTAAAGTCAGAGAAATACCAAGTTATTCTACCTGAAATCTCATATGGATTTGTATGACATTGCCTCCATTGCTATGAAGGAGTTTGTATGAAAATGTTAAAACAAATATAAAAGGCACATATATGAATAAAAGACATATAAAAAATATCTTTTACACATATTCACATTCTAAAAGAATAAAAACTAATATCTAAGTTTTCTTCAGGTTTATGCAATTCAGATTTGACTCAACTAGAATTATAGAATATTTGTTTGGAACTAACAATCAAACAAACAAACTTCCTTCAAGTTAACAACAAAAACACATTCACAGATCTTTGCCCTCACAGTAATATATAACAAATTCTATGTCCACACCAAACTGAATTTAAAGCACAGGAGTGGTTATAAGGTTGTTGTCATTAATAGAGAGTCTTGCTGATAATATTTAATGAAAAAGATGAGAAAATACAACTGTTAACTGTCTCAGATTGAAGTGCTGAATTGGATTAAAATTATTCCAAACTGGCAAAAACCTCCACAGAAAAAAAGTTTGACCATCAACTCCTAATGCTTCTAATCAAGGTTTTAAGGCACAGAAAATCTATCTCCTGATGCACAGAGGTCCAAACAACAGTCCGAAAAAGACTACCCAAAGAGGGATGTTGAGGGAAGCGTTTAATCTGACTTCACTCTCCACTTGGTAATAGAGTGAAGAAAACAACCATCGCTGACAACCTGGCTACCAAATATTTCAAAGCGCAACGGGGATGGTTAAGGTCCAGAGCCCTATAACTTGCTACTATACCCAAATGGCAAAATAGGATGGTCATCATGCAAGACCACAGCACTTTGCATCTGCTTTCTAGCCAGTATTTGGCTCACAGAGAGGCCCAAAGCCTGGCATCTAGCCCACAGTGTTGATGATTATGTGTTATTGTGCTCTGACTAATAAGCTGTCCTGAGTGTTTCATCCTAGATTGCTTTGTCTCTACCCATCCCTAATAACAGAGGGTTGGAAGTCCAGCAAAACTGAACTTACCACACTGGAGCTTGTAAATATTGGTTTATTTTTTGTCATAGACCTACACGAAGTGTACTGGTGTGGAAAGGTTCAGCCCAAAGAAAAATTCTGAATCCCAGGATGGTTACTAGCATTGAAGGCCTTCAAGATCTGAATCAGGCTTCATATGAACTTCATTTTGAA
The DNA here is from genome assembly GCF_000687285.1 of Phaethon lepturus. Taxonomy (NCBI): domain Eukaryota; kingdom Metazoa; phylum Chordata; class Aves; order Phaethontiformes; family Phaethontidae; genus Phaethon; species Phaethon lepturus. The sequence goes on from NW_010549811.1 coordinate 2,213, forward strand.
TGTTTAACTTCAAGAGCTTAGAAACTGTTTTTACAGAGCTGCAAAGTGCCATATAGTCCAGAAGACGACAGTGTAATTGACTGGATGATGCTTTAAAAGGAAGTCAAGGCTACTGAGATCCAGAAGGATTTTATCACATAAAGCACTAAAGGAACTCACCACAGCTCATAAGTATTTACTTATTGTAGAAATCTCAGCAACAGAACACCTGACTTCGACAAAGTTCAGTGTTTTAAAACACAAAATATAAGCAGTTACAAAAGAATCACCAATCTGATTCATCGACAGGTAATTATAACTCTATATTTTTGACAGCTATTGGAAGAGATTTTTCAAGAAACACCCTTGAAATTCAATTTAAGAAAAGATACAGTATTACTTGAAAAGACAATCTGAGTATTATATTATAGTGAAGTTTTTTATTAAACATGATCTGGAAACTACTTAAGACCTTGCAAATAGTTGCAATACTTTATTCATTAGGCTTTTATTACTGAGCTAGCTGGTTTTGCAACAACAACAAACATGCCACTACAACAGCTTCTGCAGGACTGTTTGATTAGATTAAAAAAAACCATAACTGCTCATTTAAAAATCATGGTTTAAAGTATTATAAACTCCAGTTAATAGTAAAAAGCTTCCACAAGAAGCAGACTTTCCAGTTTGGTGTCACACAGTTAAACACAAGATTAGAAACTTACAAAGAACAAATTTCAAAAGCCAGAAACATCATCCAGAAGCTAAAAATTATTAATTTGATCTAAAATCATATTGAAGCTTATCTAAAAGATAAAAAAAGAAGAAAATGTCAAACAAAATTAACAAAACTTTGGACTATATTATTCTAATTTTTCCAGATGAAGTCTGATGAATTTCACCTGGTCTTAAAACATTCAAAGTTCTTATGCTGCCCTCTTGTGCACATTTTCTCTTTAGTCAACTGAAGTTTTATAGAAAAATATTGATTGCTTTGAATTACAGGAAGGCTACTCAATTTCTCAGCAATTAAGATCTTCTCTGACAACATATATCTACAAAAAGTCTTATAAAAAAGATATTTTAATTCCCAGTTATCAAACACCTGTAGAATTTTCACCAGAAAACTGCATAGGTACTGGATAAGTACATATGTAAGTACTATACACAATGCATTCTTAACACAAAGATTTATTTGGGGGCTTTGGCTTTGTAAAACCATTTGGAAGCCTTGAATTACCTGAATTAAAGCAGCAAACAAACAAACAAAAAAGAAAAAGCTTACCAAAACATACCAAACAGTTTTCCAAAGTGGTAAGGAACATGAGAAACTTTAGGAAAATCTGAGGTTTGGAAAATTAGAAGAGCCCTGAAAAAAGCTTAAGAATCTCTGCACTCCAGGTCCCCCAATCCCAAAGCACAGCAAAGGAGATGCCAGCTGGCTTGCAAGAGGCCAGTAAGCTTCAAAACAGGTGTTACTCAGGATTCCCCAGTCCTGAAGCACATTGAGAAGGACAGCAGCTGGTTTTGAAAGAGACTTCAAAAAGGCCATGCTGGCTGTAACTCTTTTAAAGCTGGCCAATATTACCTGCACTTCATTACAGGAGAGACACTTGAAGAGCCAACACTGAAGACAAATGCAGAATTACTTAAAAATGTAACTGAGCACTTCAGGAAATAAAACTGAATAAATTGGGCTTATAGTAAGATTGTTGTTGTTATACCACTCTTCTCTGATGGTGTATTATAAAAATATGATTTTCGATAGTCAACTATATTCAGCTGCCTTGAAATTGAAATTTTTAACAGAATAGATAGCATTGCTATTTCTTGAAAAAAGAAAGTTTTACATTACCATTGATTGCAGCTCTGAGTAAGAGCAATGAATCATGGTTTTTAATGAAAAGAAAATACTTTTTTTTCTTTTCTTTTCTTGCTTTAAAGCAAGACAAAGAACTAGTACTTGACACCTTAACTACTGGCACCAGAAAATGCTTCTCTATAGTAGCATGAAGTCTGGTGCAGGTCACTACTCTTCTCATCACAATAAAGTAGCCTCCATTTGCAGAGTATTGCAGTATTTTAGGGAGCTCTGAATGTTGAAATATCTTATAAAATCATAATATTTAATTTTACTTCATAGAAAGACAAAGCCTTTCATTAATAATGTGTTAAAACCTAAGTACCGTTTCCTTCATGATTTACAGAGTAACATGAATGAAGGTTTTCTTTCAAATTTAGAAACTGGTAAATTTTAACCTATTTTTTTCTGCTTTCTAATATGTCTGCTAAGATGACTATTTTTTCTTATTAAAGTCTATGTTTTCTGGTATTGCCAGTATTGAGCCATTCCTTACATATCATTTAGTGTGTAATAAGTATATGGAGGTATAGATGCAATGAAGCCAATTAAATTAGTATCTTCCCCTGAGATGAAACAAAGATAAAACCCAGCTATTAGCAGTCAAAAAATCAATTAAGTCTGCAAAAAAAACAAAGTCCAGTGAAAAAAAATCCCCAAAAAAGTATTTCACAGAATTGAAATGTCACTTTCTGCAGCACCTAATCTCTATATGCATTCAAGTAAAACCAGCCCGTTTAACTTTTTGTTAGTGATTCACAGACAAAGAAACTGGATCTTCAATGCAAAAGACAAACTGCAAAGAACAGCTACAGAACACATACCATACAATGATAATTTATAGACTCAGGGAACAATTTTGAACATGAAGTAGAACATAAGTGTTGCAGAGTATCCCTGCTACCAAAAAAAAAAAAAAAAAAGACTTTAAAGTTCTTGAAAGTCATGTACATCTTAGCTGCTTCAGATTACTTAAGAAAAATGTGTTAATAATCTGAAGAAACACTGCATTCTTTGGGCACAACTTTTTTAATATGCTGTGTACAAGATACTGTAGCAGTACTGTATCATTATTTTTATGGAATTTTCCATGGAAGGAAACACAGAATTTTGATTTCTTTTGGTTAATTGAATTTTTTAGAAATCCTGATTTTCTAAAACAATGTTAAATATATTTCATATATATGGGGTCCCTTTAGACAAATTACTGCTTTTGTTCCATTATTACCTAAATACCAAAATTATGTCAATGAAACCTCAAAACAGTATTCCTGCCTGCAGTTTATATGACTTGCACTCTGAATTTTCTCAAATTAGTTGGCGATACATGAAGAAAAACACTTTTTAAAATTCATGAACTTTCTACTGTGGAAAAAAAGCCTAACCACCCTGCCCATAAGGCATATTTTCATCAATTTCCCCACACACAGAGGAAAATTTCAGTAATGTTACCTCCATTACTGGCCACAATGCCACAGTTTCTTCCACAAAATACAATGAAAATTACTCAAAAAAACCCCAAAACAGTTCTCAGAAATCAGTTATCAGAGTTTTTACTTAGAAATAGTTTTCTAAAATAACTTAAAATAGTCTACTTTTACACTTATTAAGGTCTGCTAGTAAATGACAGTCACCTTCCATTATGAACTTCCACAGTAAGTCAGTCCTGCTATATGAATTTTAAGTCTTAACATTTGCTGTTATTAAAACTTTAACAGATAGCCCTTGTAAAAAACTTGGAATTAATTTTTAAGCCTCATTTATGTTAATTAATGCACCTGTGTGCATGTTTGCACACACATACACTTTTGCAGATATAGATTTCTCCATAAGACTAATCCCCCCCCCTTTTTTTTTTTCTTCAGAGTGTTGTTCTTTAGATGTCTGGAGCTGCAAACCAACCACATTTTTTGCCAAGTCATTGCAGTCAATTTTTTTGGAAAACCTGGTAGGCAGTTTAATCCTAGAACAAAATAAACCAATCAGAGAAATAACATCTTGAATCAGCAGTATCCCCTCTCCCCCATTCTTCTCAAGGTGATGTAAGTGGAAACTTTTAATTACTATGCCATTTTGGGTTAAACTCAATTATATATTTCTTAATAATATAATTCATAAATTTACCTGAAAAAACATTATATGTATCAGTGAGATTGGAATTGAATATCAGTACCGTCTTGTCAGCCAGACCGCAAGCCAGCATCTCTCCATCCCCTATAAAGAAGAGTGTCTCATGATTTATATTTGAAAGCAACGACCTAGTATGCTGTTTCTTTTAATCATAAAAATCATATAGGACACTACAACAAAACACACACCAGATATTTATTTCATATGTTTAACACATATTTTGTATGAACATCACAAACTCATATTACAGAATTTGATAGGAGTTTGTGTGCAATTAATTTCTCATCCTGACATATTCTCAAAATAGTTATTCATCACAAAGCAGAAATTCACTTTTCATGAAAAAGTGCTACAAAATTTAAGTGCAAAAATGTTTAGAATTTCTTACACTCATCTTTTTGTACCTTCTTAAATTTACAAGACCTTTTCTTATATACTAGAATAAAAGGCACATATTAGTCATTCTGGATCATTTCTTATAGATGATAAATTTCCTTGATAAAGTAATCCTAAAAACTATCCAAGTGCAGTCAGATTGTTCATTTATACTGGTAATGAGTGGGGGCACACAATGGCAGTATAGACTCCCTTAATGTCTACCTAGTGGTAGCGATTTGTGAAATTTAACTGTTCACTCAAAAACTTTTCCTGAAAAAATTAAAATAATAAAGAGCCATTAAATGAACCAATGGGAAAAAAATAAGGGAGTGCAGAGCATAAGACGACATGAGAGAAAGCAAAAAGAAGTGAGAGAAAGTAAAGAAATTAAGCTCAGAATTCAAATCACTGCTACTAGGTTCACAGTGAAAAATATTTTTAAAAGAGGTACCACCTGAAGAACCCCCTTCATAAATCTGCTGAACACCTTTACAGAGAGGGAATACAAGTCATGCTTGACTTCACCAGCATTACCCACTGTTATCTGCTGTCCAAGTACCATCCACATTGCAGGTTCAGAATACACTATTCCACAACACATTTTTTTCCAAATTAATCATGGCAATATAAACAGATAAGAGATCCATATTTCTAATCTGAGAGTCATCTACTAAAAGTGAATTTTAAATTCATTCATTCCACAATGAGGTGGATGTATTTGTTAAGAAAAGGCATTCCAGAATCTTTTTTTTGTTATCAGTTATTCAGTGCACCAGCATAACCAGACTGACAAAGAGCTACTTTATAAAAATATTTTTAATTTTATCTGACAAGCAATATTTCATCTGACTTTTTCTCCAAATATTAGTAATTGCACATACTAAAATAATGTTATTAAATATTTTCATCACAAAAATAAGTAGTCATGGACAAAATATTAAAAATAAAAATGCATGCCCCACAAACTCAAAGTTATTAAAAGTCTTTGAGCTAAAGGGTGATGCTCTTCTCCAGATTTACCCCCACTTTCCTGAAGTTCTGACAGTATGTATTTTCAGCATGAGAGCTGATTGGTAAGTATATCAGATAAGGGACATAAGCTAAGTCACACACACATAATTAGTAATACATAAACATTCTTGTGCATACAGAATGAGATAAATTAATTTTGTGTAGAATTTTGGAGGTTTGTGTAATGGAACATCATCTTATATCCTGAAGAAAACTGTTTTCTAACAGAGCAAAAAGTCATAACTCTTAACACCTCCGATACTACAAAAGCATGTTTAATAAATCTAGGAAGGTTTGTATTAACTCATTAATATAACTTCACAACCTCTTAAGTTTTACTTGAGTTTTCTACTTATTTTTCTTTCTATTATGGTTAAAGATGGACACAGTAATTATTGTGATTCATACTTTCCAAAGACCATTTGAAAAATTGTTCCAAGCACAATTCCAAGTTGCAAATTTGCAATATATTGTAAAGCTAGGAACCATCTGGTCAACACAGACTACAACAATAACAGAAGACCATTTTACAAGCTTATAATATGATTTTTTTACTCTAAGAAAAAAAAAAATCTCTGCAACTTTTGCTAAACCTTTTTTTGCTAAACTGTGGTTGATTAAGCCTGTGTGAGAGACAAAGAGAAAAACAGAGGAAGATGGTACTTCCCCAGAGCAAGTAAAAGAGGATTTATGCTTAAAATGTAATATTGAAACTATGGTGATGCTTTTCTTTGCTAAAAAGGAACCTTTACCTTTAAGCTCACATAACGTTCCTAAAAATAAGCTCTCTGCAACCAATTTCTTTCAGAAGCCATAAAAATAATTTCTTCCCATTCTCTAGGGAACACTATGTTTTAGAAAAGTTACTGATTGCATCTAATTGCTTTTATTTATTGAAGATGAAAGTTGCTCTTGTCCCTAAAATATTTATAAATATATACATTTTTAAATACTCTAAAAATATATGGTTTGTAAAGTGTACATTAACATAATTATATATTTGTTAATACATTTGATTGCTAATCTAAGAAGTGGTTTATGTATAATAATATTTATATAGATTGGAAATGACTAAACCTATTGCAAGACTCACTTCTCCAAAGCAGTTAAGAAAAACATCCTCTTTGGATTATATGCAAGAATTCTTTTTTTTTTATATTTTAATGTATAAAAATTGAATAATCTTTATATAAGAAATAGGAGTATTCCGAATCTTTTGAAACAGAACTTCAGCTTTTAATACACCCTAATGACATTAAATGTCTCAGAAAATAAATTTCTTTAGTGAAAGAACTTGTTAGACTGCTAATTTTCAAGTTAAGGTGGGAAAGTCATAGAATAAGTACAAAAGGAAACAAGATGTAAAATCAGAGAAGAATTAGAATCCTTTTGCATATCTGTTAGCAGCTTGCATGGTTTTGCAAGTTAAAAATTTTGATCTAACACTACATGATATTGCCAGAAAGTTTTCTGGGAATTTACCTAGTAAATCCATGGCCTTAATAAACCATGTCACACAAGTTTTGTTTTTCTTTCTGCAAACTGGCATAACTGTACATTTTTAAAAGCCTGTACATACCAGAATACTGAATGCAACGTATTGGGGTTGGTTTACAAGTAACAGATATCTCTTTCTCATATTTGACTGGAGGAGAACTTTCCAATGGATATTCTTTATTTTTACTTCACAGAAGGAAAAAAAAAAAGAGAGGAAAAATATTAAGATACCCAAACCCACTACATTTTCATTTCAGTTATGAAATAAATGTGCTTTGGCAGCTATTCTAAATATCGTTATATAAATATTTCCTGGAAAACTTATGTTAAATGCAAGATAATAAGCAGAATGAGTTTTAAATTGTCATACTTAAATTACTTCTATCACCAACTGTTAAGAATTCATGAGATCAAGAATTAACACGGACTTGTACATAAAAATCAAACTTCTTAACTTCAATACCTAAAGAATGCAAACTATACCTTGTTGTGACCTTAAACAAAATGAAAAATATCTCCATATGTAAAAGAATTACATTGATCATCTATTTAACAAGATACTAAAAAAACCCCACACAAAACTTAAAGTGCTAAGTAGCTCAGCCTATCATAAAATAGTGCAAACCAATCTTGAAGTTATCTGAAGTGCTCATCTAAGTTCTTGCCTATGTGTGCAAGGATTACAAAAACTTAGTCTTGAGCTATTAAGTGTTTAATAAATAGTTTTTAAAAAAGATGAAAAATTATGGCATTAATCATTCTTTACTTTTGTGTTTGTACTACGTAGAACAAAGACTCTATATAATACTAAAGAAAAAATGTGTATAATATCCCCATTTAACATATCACACCAATTAACATGAAAGTGCCAGCTCTAAAAAAAAAACACCATTCATTCTTTGTGTCCACAGTGATGATGAATCCACTGGTCAAATTGTACCATTTTATATACTCTGTTTAAATCCATTAGAGTAAACTTGCATTAGCTTAAGATAACATGATTTTCAGTGTGAATGAGTCTCACTGTGCCACATTCAGTTGTTTTTCTGACTGGAACTGCAGCTTAAGAACATGTTGCAAGTATGCATCCAACCATATTTAGCACCTGTTCTTTTTTCTAGCAACAACAACAAAAAAAAATCTAAGGGAGATGTGTATATTTTCTATGTAAGACTTACACAAATTTAATTGATAGTCTGAATCACTTGCTGCAGTCATTTTATAGCAAATTTACAAAGCCTTTTAGTTCCAGTGATACTTCTAACCAAAAAGTTCCAATGAGAGAAACAGCTACAAGCCATATGTCTAACAGAACTGTATTTATCCTCATTTTAATTTGTTCCTCCTCTAATGGAGTTGCTAGATTACCTACCGTTTACAACTGATCTTCCACTTTGATACCTCATTTTTCCTCAGGTTATTATTTGGAGAAAACATGGTCATTCTACAAGAAAGAACACAGACTATCCTATATGAAACATTAAATGTTGCATGAGAGAAATAGTTTATTTCAAACAAAAAATACTCCTACTTCCTTCCTATTACTTATATCTACTAGTAACATCAGTAGGTAAGATAACATACACATTGATGACAAGATAACTTCCTAATGTTCTAATACTTGAGTTTGCACCTAAGCTTTGCTTTCTGTGACTTATTTGTTGGATAATACATTCTGAAGGTCAAAATCCATTCATATAAAGTTCCCAGACATTTCTTTCTGCAAGCTGAAGAAAGAAGAGTTTAATCATATGAAAGAGACAGGATGCCTAATATAGATTTTGAAAGGAAGTTGAGCACTGACCAGAAGCTGTGAAAACGCTGTTTTACAACATATTTTTAAAATTTTTTTTATAACATCATATCTGTTTTTCATGGGTGATTAATTTCAGTCATGAGACTACATGGCTGTATTATGTGACAAAATATCACACACACCAATAAAGCAGACAAAATAGTAATAATCTGTTATCTACTCACTGTGGTGCTGCTGTATAACCTGATGACTTAATTTTATTATGGAAAACCAATGGCTGATCTTTCACCATGTTTTTCACTCCTATATCAAAATAATTTAATTTTCATTAAAAGTTTTTTAACATTATATTATATCTACTTAGCTTAGCTAGCACAGTAGAAATATTTGATGTTTCCTTATGTTACAAAACACATTTATGACCAATCACTCTAAAACAGTGATTACTGAGAAAAGGAAAGAAATATGAACTGTTACACTGAGTAACAAACCTCTTTCAATAATATCAATGAGTAGGAACTTCTTTCAACTTTTAATTAACAATAATATTTTTCTGAGGAACTTTCTTTATCATTCATCCACAAATGTGTTTTGTAGTTGCGTATTTTGTACTTAGACTTTATATACGCTAGGTATAATATTTTCACACCTTATATTTGGAATATGGAATGTATCTAAAGATCATTAACAAACTGGCTGGTGGGTACACATAAATGTGTAGGTTTTTACATGACTTAAGTCATTAATAACATTTGCATTCACACTGCTGTACTAAGAAGCCTGAAGGGCAGCCTCCAGCCCAAAACCAAATATGAGCATTTCATATCAGCAGAAACAACCTAATTAAATAAATGGTGTAAAGGGGGAAATCTTGTTGACATTCCCAGGGAATAATTTCAGGTGCATTGGGAATGATCTCATGGGCACATTTACCTATGCTGAGGATAGAAGCTCCTTCAACTCCCACCAGCTCTCCTTTCTCTTTATGTAGCAATGAGTACCACTTGCCATAATAGACTATAGGATTTCCTTAGAGCACCTAATCTAACCCGAGTGTGAGGTGTAAGCAAGGGAAGTACAGGTATCAGTTCTGGGTGTCCGAAGCAGCCTGGAATTCTAGCTGAAGCACTGTAGATATATTCTCAGAATATCATACAACACTGAAGATATAACCTTTGACAGTCTAACAGGTCCAACAAGGACAATTAATATAGTAAAAATAGATTATATCCACATGTCTACAGCTATTGGTATTTTTATATCTTTCCTAAAGAAAAAGGAGATGATGAAAAAGTTATTTTGTAGGTATTTTTTGGACTTTGCTTTACTGTTGCTAAACAAAGAAGCTACAAGTGCTTCAACAACAACTGGAAGCCAGACTTTTGGGATTTTTTTTAAAAACAGTAGGACACTGAGGCAAAAATTAACTTCCTAAACTTGCAGGTATTGACAAAAGACTATTCAGGACAATAAAATTAACAGGTAACCAAGTTAAGAAAGAAATGACAAATTAATAAAAATTTATTGCATGCTATGGGAAAAGAATTACTTATGAAAATGTAAACATTCTACACTCTCTAGCTCTTTCAAAATCCACAGAAAGTTCTCAGAGGTTTCTATAAGAAGAAAAATACCATATTACTATCATTTCACTACAAATACATATGTAGGATATGAAATACTACTGGAAATATACAATTCTTCCTACTAAAATAAAAATATCATGCAATATGCATTTAAAACAGAAATCAATGTATTGCTTATATAAGGTATCAGCCAGTTGCAAGTCAGTTACTGTTATTAAAAATATAACTTCATTAATTAATTTCAGGGTTGGTTTATACTTACCAAGTGTTTTACTAGAAGGTTCTTTCATGTTTTTCTTTAAACTTTTACACAATGGAGAATTTGTCAATAAAGAACACCTAAGTTATAAAACCAAGCACAAAAAAACCCCGATCAATGCCATAGACAAACATCAGATTAGGAAAAGGTATCAAAACTTCTTTTTAGCTATTTGTCTGCATGTGTGTCTATATATGCGCGATACCAGCAAGATTTTCATAAATACAAATCAGACACAGTGGATTAATTATCAGCTCAGATACCCAGCAGCACAGATAAGCCTTGGCCCTGACTAGATTCACAGACCATTGCATTTACGTGTTAAATCTCATTTCTGTGAATATTAACTGATGATTTTATTATAACCATTGAAATCTGCGCTTCAGTGTGTATTTTACGTTTTTTTACTGTCTTCAAGATGTCAGTGTTTTCCTGGAAATCATTTACAGGCACATGAAGGACACAAAAATCATAGTCAGCATGGATTCACCAAGGGGAAGTCATGCTTGGTCCACTTGGAAAAACTTCTATGACAAAATTACTGGCTTGGTGAATGAGGGCAGAGCAGTAGATATGGTCTACTTTGACTTCAGTAAGGCTTTCCACACTGTGTCCCATAAGATCCTCATAGAGAAGCTGATGAACTATAGACTGGATGAGCACACAGTGAGGTAAAAACCAGCTAACAGCCAGGCCCAGACAGTGATGACCAATGGCACAAAGTCTAGCTGGAGGCCAGCAACTAGTGGAGTACCCCAGGTGTCAATACTGGGTCCAATTCCATTCAACATTTGCATTAATAACCAGGATGAAGGAGCAGAGCATACCTTCACCATATTTGCTGAGAAGAGCATCTGATACACCAGAAAGTTGTGCTGCCATCCAGACATCCACAGGCTGGAGAAATGGGCTGACAGCAATCTCATGAAGTTCAACAAGGGGAAGTGCAAAGTCCTGCACCTGGGGAGGAACAACCCTATGCACCTGTATATGGCTGCAAGGAAAACAAAACCAGGTTCTGTGCCTGGTTCCCAGTGACAGGACAAGAGGCAATGGGCAAAAACTGAAATATAGGCGGTTCCACCTGAACACCAGGAAACACTTTTTTATTGTGAGGGTGACTGAGCTCTGGTACAGGCTGCCCAGAGAGGTTGTGGTGTCTCCTTCCTTGGAGATATTCAAAAGCTTTCTGGACATGGTGCTGGGCAACTGGATTTCAGTAGACCTGCTTGAGCAGGGCAGTTAGACAAGATGATCTGCAGAGCCACCTCACAACCTCAACCATTCTGTGATTTCTCCTACTCGGTACAACTAAAACATGATAAGAAAACAAGAACAATAAAAACCATGTTGTATGACGTCCTGGTTTTGGCTGGGACAGAGTCAATATTCTACATAGTAGCTAGTACTGGGCTATGTTTTGGATTTGTGCTGAAAACAGTGTTGATAATACAGGGATGTTTTTGTAACTGTTGATCAGTGCTTACACAGAGTCAAGGCCTTTTCTGCTTCTCACACCACCCTACCAGTGAGTAGGCTGAAGGTGCACAAGAAGTTGGAAGAGGACACAGATGGGACAGTTGACCCCAACTGACCAAAGGGATATCCCATATCATATGGCACCATGCTCAGCAATATGCAGGAGGAAGAAGGAAGGGGGGAACGTTTGGAGTGATGGTGTTTTGTCTTGCCAAGTAACCGTTAAGTGGGACAGAGCCCTGCTTTCCTGGAGATGGCTGAACACCTGCCTGTCAATGGAAAATGGTGAATTAATTCCTTATTTTGCTTTGCTTGCATGCATGGCTGTTGCTTTGCCTATTAAACCGTCTTTATCCCAACCCACAAGTTTTCTCACTTTTACTCTTCTGATTCTCTCCCCCATCCAACCATGGGGGACTGAGTGAGCAGCTGTGTGGTGCTCAGTTGCCAGCTGGGGCTAAACCACAACACATGTCAACAAATAGCACTGTAAAAAACCATCTGATGCACTTCAGTGTCAGGAAAACAAATGCATAATCCAACTCAGAGAAAAAAAACATTTAAAGTTATTCTGTACCTGGCAATAACCGATAGATTGTTCTCATTTCCACATGGAGGAAAATCACTCCGCTGAGTTCTCACCAGTACAGCAAGGTTAACTTCCAATACAGAAATTGTATCTTCAAACATTGAGGTGATCAAGCATAAAATCTGCAGCAATTATACCATAAAAAAAACAGTCCATTTACTTCATAATTTAAGCTCCAATGCTGAAGTATTTATAATGGAAAATTAAATAACTTTGTGTTGTTTATGAAAATCAGTCAAAAATATCCATGGGTTAAGTCTTGCAGACCATTAAACAGCAAAAAGTGGTTAATGCTATCCTTCAAAAATATGCTTATGTTTCTTCAACATGTGTCTTAACAGATTTGCATACCTAACAGTCACAGAAATTCCAACACCTTCCACAATAGAGATATTTCTGCAGTAAGAGTTGTGAGAAAAAAGCACACAAAGAAGAAAGATTGGTTTCAGAAACATGCTGAGAACATGTTAAGAACTGGATTTCAAACAAATTCTTTTTAAAAAAAAAACACTGCTATATTAAATATATAGAAAGGACTAGATTCAGCTCAGATCTGTAGGAAAACTGTAACATCAAAAATGGAATACACAAACAAGAATGCCTTTCATTTCCTTAAAAGCACTGCTAGTCACTTTCCACAGACATTTTCTCACGACTCAAATAGTTTTCACAGATTTTTTGGAAGTATTCAGAAGCAGTTCATCCTAACATTTGTTTGAGCAACAAGTTGTAACAATGCTTATATATTTTTTCCCCTAAAAGATTGCCTTTGCTCCCCTAATGATCATTCTTGACATTCAAGGTACACAGCGAACACTATAAAAAATAATTCACCTTTTGCTTATTAATCACTTTGGGCAGTATACAACTGTGGGATCTTTAAAACTACACAGCTATTTAAACTAGTAGATTCCATAAAGAAGAATCAACCCTTTCCAGAGAAACTACTGCGTAGTTCACACCAAGCAAAACAAATGCTTACATTAATCTGTAAATAAAAAGTATAATTAATATTTATTGAAAATAACTGGAAAGGTAAACATTCATTAAATCAATGTTTACTGTATACCTACCTTTCCATTAACTGCCTTCCTTGTTAACGCACACGATCTGGCAAACCGAATGCTGAGGTCACTGTAATCTTTACCAAAAAGAACATAGCGTTCTAAAATTGTATTTGCATTTCAAAACAAAACAAAAAAAAAAATCACTAAGGCAGAAAAAAAAATTTACTCATAATAATTTTGCACCACCATAATCCATGGTGCATATCCTTCTAACTTACCCCCACATTGTAAAGTAGTAGAATAACACTCCTTATATTTAACACTCAAACTGCAAAATCAGATAAAAATTCATTCTAGCCACTACAGAAACGTAGTGCCAACACATCTTTTTAGACAAGTCAGCAATGCCAGAAAAACATACAAAATAGAATTGGAAAAAAAAATTTTTAAAAAACATTTACTTGATACTATAGTCTGCTACTTCACAAACTAACTCTTATACTATTTATATCAGATAACAAAGATGTAGTCAGATATTTTATAATCATACCTTTGTAAGACAAAAAAGCTTCTAATTCAAAGTTTGCCAGATTAATTATTAACAAACCAGTAGAACTTCCTATCCAAAAATAGCTAGTATTCATGGCAGAGGATCTATTAAAGAAAAGGAAAAAAAAAATTATCTGAGTATGATAAAGAAGCTTTTCTTACTACCGTGCAAGACAGAGCTATTTTTTTAATACTTGTTATACAATCCCAGTACAACAATAAAACATGCCAAAAAAATATTTTAAATTTACAGCATTTTTTAAAGTCTGTAGTTCAAAGTAAAAAATTTCAATTAAAATTGGTGACATTTTGAAAAAAAAGAACAGAAGACAATCCTGATTTTATGCAAGTGCTCACAGCAACTCTAAAACAGCCTAGGAAATACTTTTCTTCAAAAATTATTGTGGTTTGTAACAGTTGGAAGATGCCGTAAAAGCACTGTATTCGCAAAGAGTAAATTCAAAGAGGGAAGCAAATCCACATACATTCTTTCTTTTACCACCTGTAATATGAACACACAAAAAGCAGTGAAATTTTAAGGTGTGTTTGCACGTAATTAAAGTACAAGACAAAAGTCAGCAAAAACTAAAAGGGAAAAAACAAAAAAAAAACCACAGGCAAGCCTGAAATGTCTGTCTCAGTCTGCGCTTAGTGGCAGTAGTGCTGCAGTTAGGTAATGAAATCCAGCCTTCACAAACACCACAGAGTAGATCAACTGGTTTAATTTCAGTCAACACCCTCAGAGAAAAAAAATGTTATCAAGCATACGATGATCATAATGAAATAGCAGTTGTCATTCCCAAAAAATAAAAATGTTTTGATGCCTCAGTAAATAAAAATTGACATCAACAATTTAATAAGTTTTCCAAATAAAAGTGACTAGATTTACCAGTTTGATTTGTAAAGTCAGACCACAAGAGTTGAAGTAAGGGTATGGAAAAATATAAAGCTGAAACTTGGCATGAAAAGAGCAACCACTGTGGTTTAATACTCTCTTTTATTAACAAAAAAACACACAGAAAGAGTCAAATACTTTAAAAAGCAGACTGGGAAAGACAGTTTCAATTCTAGTTTGTGATACTTTTATGTGTTCTGTATAGTTTTATTTGTGGTTTGCACTACTTTCATGTACAGCAGTAACAGACTGATTTAATTTGTGAATTCTTTGAACCATTTATAAAGAAGTGGCACTATCACGTTGTTATGAACAATGATATCAAGTGACAGATACATGAAGTTGATCTCACGCCCACTTTAAAGCAATAAAATGCCATCCACTGTGAAGAAACTACTCAACCTCAAAAAGCTTAAGGAAGTATGAGACCCATAATTATTTACACATCAGTGTTGCAAAAATATTTCATTGTTGCATTTCATTGCGGGCAAAATGGTAAATCAGGGGCTGATCACTTGTTCAGACAAATCTGAACAACCTGCTAAAACCAGCATATGGTAATTTAAAAATTAAACAGAAAAATACTTATAAATACAAAACTGTAAAACCAAAAGATAATGGAATTGGAATAATTTTAATGGTCATGGTTGTTTATAAGCAGAAAAAAAACTCCAGATGTGATGCGATAGCTGAAAGGATAAATAGTCCTTAGATGTACAATTCCAGGCAGTATCAGGTGGGTATTGGAAAGTGATGTTATCTCAATTCAGAAAATTATTTCAATTAACGTATTACCATGGATCCATTTCAGGCAACCATGTCCAAAAAGGGGCATTGAAAAAGAAATTAGATTGAATTTCAGAAAAAGTTCAAAAGCAAATGTTAAAGATGTTACAGAAAACATGCGTTATACAAGGTGCAAACTATTTTATCCAGAAGCACAGAGATACTGTTCCTGAGTTATAATTTGCTACACAAGGAGGGAACTTGATAGCAGCTGACTCTAGACTATCAGAATAAAAAAAAGCGTATTAAAAGCCAATAACTATACATGAAAAGAGGGTAATTCAGATCAGAAGTAAAATTAAATGAGTCAGTTGCTGGAACAGTTTAACTGGGGACATGGTGGATTCTTCATCACTGGAAAACTAGCCATCTTTAAAAATGTGCTGTAATTCAAATCAAACCTATATTTTTAATGAAGACAAAATTTTGATAATTTGAGAGTGATATTATATAAGCAATAGGACTAATTCGTCTTCTGGCCTTAGACTTCTGACATTCCATTAAAGTATGTCTGCAATGTACTTCTTAAAAACCACCACTTTCTTCCTCTTAATGGTAGTCCTTCTGAAAATGTAGGCATCAAAAATAACTGTTTGTTAATAATTACTTCAATTTGACATAAAGACAAACAAAATGATTCAGGACTCCTGGATATTTTTCTTCTCTGTTTATCAAAAAATTTTTTATATATTTAAATAGATGATTAATCAGTTACAGATGATTAATACCTGTACAACCCACAATAGGGCAAAGGGTGTAACAAGTGTTTCCTAAAACATGATGTGGCTGAGAAATTTATCCAAATTACAATTATAAATAACAACAAAAACAAGCTATTCTATAAGACAGTGCTTGTGACAGTATCCTGAACAGATTCCCCAAGTGCCTGATAATATGGTTGAATTTCTCTTCAGGAAAGAAATGCAATATAAGGATTAATTTAGGTACCTCTCCTCTACCTGGCCTTCCTAATTCCATGGGAAGGAGTAAAAACATCATGTTTTTAAATGTCTGTGTCTCTGGCAGAATTTGGTCTAGAACAGGTTATGTAGTACAAAAGTTATTTAAATTTGGAAGGCAAACTGACACAGGCACACAGTGACTGCATCAGATTTATTTCCTTAAGAAAGCAAACTAAAAATAAATTTGGCTTTTTAATTGTAATTGCCCTCTTCAGTTTTATTTAACTGATCTTTCCTGATCAACTGGTATCAATAGATGCTAAAATGGATATTCCCAATCCCATTTTTATAAAAATATTTTTCAGAGTAGAAATCAGTTTTAACTTTGTATTGGTTTGTATATTATCTGCCTAAAAGTAGGCCACCAAAACTTGCAGATCACTAAATACATTCTCTGATTTTCCTACAGCATTTTTAAAAAAATAGTAAGTTGCAGTGAGAATAACCCAAGAACCAACAGCAACTCCCAGGAATAGATTCCAGCCAAACACTTGGCAGTATTTTAAAGGACTTACGTGTTTTCTTCATTATGGAAACATACTAAAAAGTCACAGTGTTCAATTAAGAGGATAGGCAATGATGCTTCCACTGATCCTTCTGGTCTCATGTTGTTTGTTTTGCAAAACTTGGAAGTATTTTGCCCTTCACCTAAGAAAGGCAATCAACAAACAATGAAATAAGGAAAACAGACAGTATTTAAGAGATAATTAGAAGTAGTAAAGTAGCATGAACTAAGACCATACTCAAGAAGTTTCTATTTCAAAAGATGGATGTATCTTAACAGCCAGCCCTCTTGAATTACTTTTCCTCATTACTATGTTATTTTTAGTACCATCTTCTTTCAAACACCTAGAGATAAAATCCAAAGAGCCTACTTAAGGACTGAAAAGGATTTGGCAGAATTTAGTTGTGTTCATCTCAAAAAGTGACTCTGAAAGCCGTATTCCAACAACCCTTAAATACACTAGGTACATTTCCACTTAGCCTGAAAATTTCCTTGACACTAAATTTACAACATAATCCAAACACAAGATGGAAAGCCACATCAGTTTAATCTTCCCAAGGAGTCTCCAATCCATTATGCATATGCAGTTCACACCCAGGAACTACTAACACTGAATTCAGCATTAGGCACAGACACTACATCACTCCCTTTCAAACAAAGATGAAAGCAACATCCATATATTTTAAATAATAACAAGAAAGGTGTCAATCTTTTTCACTAGGGTAGGACCATAGGATTATTGAAGCTGGACCACTAGGCAGCTAAGAATACAACAGTCATTGAAGCCAGAAGAAGAGCAAGCAAGGGAAACCAGATCTGCCTTTCCCTAAAGAAAGCTCCCTCTTGCTTGCCTTTAGGAGGACCTCAACCCACTTCAGCTAGTATGCAGGTAATCTGAATGCCTTATTTGGGAACATGGAATCACCTTCCTGAGGTTACCGGTCCAATCTTTAAAGACTTGTAAGTACTCTGTGTTATACCACTAGAAATGCCACAGCCAGAGAAATATCATATCATGGAGGCACTGGTATGGATAAAAAACCCAAACAAACAAAAAAAGAGATTCCTAGAAGCTTCAAAGGTAACTGAGGCATAGTACACCACTTAGACAATGGATGAAATTTTAGGCACTGATTCTGTTCTCACTGAAGCCTTTGGCAATGAATTAAATAAAAAACAAATACTTCATAGTTCACATCATGCAATGTTTTATAAGCAGATACATTGGCCAAGAGTTTATTAGAGACATACATGCATAACTCTTTCCAGATAGGCCAATACCCAACTTCATATCAGCTTCAGTAAGAATTCCATGCCACAGCCTGAGACTCATAACTCTATCATTTATAATAAATTCTCATGGTATAAAAAGCACACATTCAGTAGCTAATAACAACTAGAATATAACATAAACAGCATTCTAGAAGCACTGTGCTACCTATTTCTTTTCCAGTTTTCCACACTTTATTACAGAATTTCTCATGCTCTTTCTTTAAGTTGATATGTGCCACACAACGGTAATTATGACCACTGATTAAACTGAAGATCCAAAGCTGCAAGGAAAAGAAAAAGCAATTGCAATAACCTGTTGGCAATAAAAATAAAGCTTACATGAATAAAAACTAAAGGTCCAATATTTACAACTGTTTATGTAACTAATGAATTTTTGTATCTGGAATCTCACCTTGGACCACAAATTCAATTATATGCATTTCTAAGATTATCAAATATATACTGAATATTAACAAAAGCAGCCATTATCAATTTGAACTGCACATCTAGTTCCCACATATTAGTGTCTTTGAAAAAAACTCCTCATAGACTATTTCCCACAACTAAAAATCACAGGTAATTGATAATAAAAATCTGAATGTAATTGCTCACTGAGTTATGTACATGAATTTAATTTATACCTTTGTCTTTCTAGGCATCACTATAGTTAAATCTTTATTTTTCTTCACAATTTGCTGAATGGTAACACTGAAGGAAAACAGCTGGAAAATCTCATGTTAATATATTCCTAACATTAAATTAGAGAGGAGGCAAAATGCACATTCACATTTATCACATTTTGGTTAGAAATCCAACATGTTGAAATCATAATCTCTTCCATTTTTTGTCACATATTTCATTCCTTGGCCAAAATAGGAGAATCCTATTTTTCACCTTTTTTCTTTTAAAATAGGTATATTTATAGCCTCTCAGTGTAGTCCTCTTATGTAATCACCAATTGTGCTCTTAAAAACATCCCTGGTTTTCAGGAAAAAGTTTCCTTTTTGTAATAGAGGTCTTATATATCATATATGGTTTATTCTCAAAGCATTGAATTATGCTTACTAAAATAACTTGTAACAGTTCAAAACATGCCTGCAGATTGTGAGGCTTTTTTATAAACAGATACATTAATAATAGTTGACTGTTTTGACATAAAGACTATGTTTAATGGATAATTCTTACCTGTCCCTCAGCACATCCAGTAATAACCTGCTTATTTTCTTCATCAATTAGCAGACTTAGCAAAGGAAATGCTGCTTAAAAAAAGATAAAATTATTTCCAGAGTCAACACAAATCAGGTATTTAATTAAAATACATGATTCAAAATTGAATCATTCTATTCATAAAGATGGGTGAAAAAAACCCTTACTGCAATTCTTACAGTTGCACAATGCTTTGTGTGACTTAGCCTTTGTGTTGCTAAGGGCTTTTCATCAGGTCTGTAGCCTGCCTTTCACCCAAACTGCCACAGCAATAGTTTTCTGCACCCTTTCACCCAAGCTGCTGTAGCATGGTTCTGAGAATCCCATGTGGCATTAGTTTTCCCTCATTGTTCCCAGGCTGTTATTCTCATGACCTTGCACCTGTAGATCCTGATATTGCAGTTAAGGCAGGTTTTCAAGGAAAACAATTGCCATCAGGTGGGAATCATTCCTTCTTCCTCTCCTTTCTTACTATGTGGTTTTAGCTTTTAGTTCACATGAAGTCATTCAGTAATATGCATGCACAAAGCTTAGCCAACAATCTCCACACAGCTCATGCCCCCCAAGGTGTGCTCCAATCACCACTAAAAGCACCATGAGCAGGAACAACCAACAGGGAGTTTGAGCAGCTCCTGTTGAAAGCTACATGGCTCCTGTAGGAAAAGTGCTTGCTGCACTGGAGACAGCACTTGCCCTCCTCTTCTCTCCTTTTGCTCTCATCTTTCTACAAAAGTAGCTTTCACCTTTAAAGACAATGTATGTCATCAGCTACAGATACTGCTAATAAATCTACATATAGTATACCTAAAGTATATCGTTCCACGTCATATACAAAACTTGAAAGAAAACAAGCACATCATACTCAGTCAGTGGAACTCTCTCTACAAAACAAGAGGGCTTCATTTGCACATCTTAGTAAATGGTGACAGTTATATGCACACCCTGTACAAAAAGAGTAGTTTAGGAAAGTACACTAAAACTATCTACCCAGAAGTACACGTTAAAGGAAAATACATTTACTACTGGATTTAAAAGGATAATATGTTTACTACTACCTAGTCTACTAGGACTATCTTCACTAAATCAACTAAATATTTCTGTAACAGTTTTATATTACTGTTTAGAGAGAAGATTTTTTTTTTTGCTATGAAAAATTATACATAAAAAAGAAAACTTACTCGTTAATACTCCTGACTGATATATTAACTGGCCGGTAGAATAGTCCCACACCTTTAGGAAAAAAAGTAAAGATAGGCACCTACTTAGATCTTTATGGAAAACACAAACTTCAACCACATCATGTGGTGAAAACAAAGAAATGCAGCCATTGAAAGTGATGCAATATGGTAAGAATTTTTTGCAGTGTTTTTTTCTAACTACGTAAGGCTTTGTTTAATTGATAAATATCCATAGTGAAAAAGCTGAAACACACCTGGTATGGATACACAAAGTACTTAGAAGTACTTATTATCATCTTTGCTTAGGCTGATCTCTTAGTGACAAGCTGAATTAATGAAAAGGCATACTTGGGCTGGTTCTAGATTTCACACAGGGAACTTGCATAATTTCACAATTTTTATACTGGGCTCTGGGAAAAAAGGTCATTACTAATAACAATGATACTTATTATGATCTATAGACCCGCATATTTTAACTTTCATTACTAACATGACTGTTTCTAACTGATGTATTCTATGCTTAATAGTTGATTAAGGAAGCTAAATAAAACCAAATTTTCCCTTTCATGTTTCTACTTCTATAAGCCTTTCTCTCCACAAATACTTCCACTACATTTATCATACCTATCACAGCTGGGACTGAAAAAATCACAGACAGACTGTCCCTACTTTCTAAATGTGGCTGTGAGCCTTTGCTTAGCTCCCAAGCTTTTCTCTTTGTTCATGTTTCATTTCTCTCTGAATGTAAACATCATTCTTCTGAAAATATGTTTCCTAAGATCCTGTTTCACAAATTTATCTGAAGAGATGCTCACCTGGTTCACCACTTCTTTAGCCAAGTAAAAGGACTAGGGGAGCATAAGGTTTTGGGCACTGCAAGTCCCACAATCACAGGAGACAACTATCATAGACTCCAGCATGGCTGGCCTCAGAGAATTACTCCTGATCTGCAGAATCGGGCAGAGAAATTAAAACTTGAAGATTTACTTCCTAAATTATTTGAGAGACTTGCAAAATGTTTTCATTTGATTGTCATTTTAGTCCCAATATTTATGGAAGATAAAAAAAAAAATCAAAAAACACACCACCAAAATTTATTCATTGGGATTTTGTATAATTTATCAAGTCTTCACTAACTCAATATGAAGAAGCATATAAATCTTTTCCTTCAGTCATTTTTACCTTGATTTCTTTTCTTAGATCAACATAATCTAAATAAGAAACAATCAATGAGAAAGTCAGGATTATTAATATTTCCTAAAATTCCAATTCAATCTTTGCATTTTTTTTGTCCAAGGACAGGACAAAAATCAAAATCACATTTTCTCCAGAACAAAAAGTTACACAAAATTAAATTTAAAAAACCCCACACAAACAAAAACAAAAAACCCACAATCAACTTTTGATATAGCAAACTTTAATTTTACTTTAGCTTGTAGAACCAAATGTTGGGATATGTTTAGAATCATATAGAGG
This sequence comes from Phaethon lepturus, assembly GCF_000687285.1. NCBI lineage: Eukaryota > Metazoa > Chordata > Aves > Phaethontiformes > Phaethontidae > Phaethon > Phaethon lepturus. The sequence goes on from NW_010549811.1 coordinate 24,571, forward strand.
ACAATCAGGAGTAGACTAAACTGTATCTAATCAAGGCATTCAACTCGGTATCTCCTGGAAGATACACCTGGGTTCACTCAGGCTCCTTGTTTCCCCTCACTGCCTAAGTTGTCTTCAATTGCCATTATATACAGCAGCAGCAATCCATAGTGTCATCATATAAAATGTTGTCTGGTAAAAAATCCTACCAGTATGCAATAACACAGCCATTGCATGCAATAACCCAAACCCAAACCAATATTCCCAAAAGGGAAAATTCCAGTCACTGTCAGAAGATTCAAAGTGAAATGCTTTCATTCAGTTCAGCATACTGAAATACTTCAGTTACTGCCAAACTGATCCAAATATTTTCTTTCCATTTGCCAGGTTATAATAATCACCAAAGTTCACACTTAACTGTAGAAAGTTTTGAATATACAAAACCTGCATTGTTCTTTTAAAAAAGAGTAATTAATTTTTACAAGAATTTCCCAAGCTACTCTAAGAGCAATGTCCTAATTTCTATAAAGTCAGAGGTGTGTTTGCTTAATCTTCAGAAAATATTTAAAAGGAAAAAAAAGACTACTTCACATATTCACTAAATTATATTTTTAATAATGCAGGTTTATGATTTCCTTGCCTTAAAGGTTCTGTCTTCTGACACTGATATAAGCATACTTTTCTCCCATGTGCAAAACTCAGCAGCAGTCACTGGAGCCAGGTGTCCATCCAATTCAGCCAGTATAGCTTCATTCTGTGATTAGTCAAGTCAAAATAAAAACAGATTAGATTTCAACCAATAAATTACAAATAGTTAAATGTTTTAATAATTAATAACTGTTGCTAAAAATTGTCAGATTTGGATTCAAAATATTAATTAAATACGTTTTTTCTTATTGAAACTGCAGCTCTGTATATAAAAACTGGCTGGAAGGCCGAGCCCAGAGAGTTGTGGTGAACAGAGTTAAATCCAGTTGGCGGCCAGTCACAAGTTGTGTTCTCCCCAGGGCTCACTACTGGGTCCAGTCTTATTTAATGTCTTTATCGATGATCTGGATGAGGGTATCGAGTGCTTCCTCAGTAAGTTTGCAGACACCACCAAGTTGGGTGGGAGTGCTGATGTGCTCGAGGGCAGGAAGGCTCTGCAGAGGGATCTGGACAGGTTGGATCGATGGGCTGAGGTCAGCTGTATGAGGTTTAATAAGGCCAAGTGCTGGGTCCTGCACTTCGGTCAAAACAAGCCCATGCAATGCTACAGGCTTGGGGAGGAGTGGCTAGAGAGCTGCCTGGCAGAAAAGGACCTGGGGGTGCTGGTTGACAGCTGGCTGAACATGAGCTGGCAGTGTGCCCAGGTGGCCAAGAAGGCCAACAGCATCCTGGCCTGAATCAGAAATAGTGTGGCCAGCAGCAGTAGGGAAGTGATAGTGCCCCTGTACTTGGTGCTGGTGAGGCCGCACCTTGAATACTGTGTTCAGTTTTGGGCCCTTCACTACAAGAAGGACATTGAGTTGCTGGAGCATGTCCACAGAAGGGCAATGAAGCTGGTGAGGGGTCTGGAGCACAAGTCTTATGAGGAGCGTCTGAGGGAACTGGGGTGGTTTAGTCTGGAGAAGAGGCTGAGGGGAGACCTCATCACTCTCTACAACTACTGAAAGGAGGTGGTGGGTGTTGGTCTCTTCTCGCAAGTAACTAGTGATAGGATGAGAGGAAACAGCCTCAAGTTTCTCCAGGGGAGGTTTAGTTTGGATATTAGGAAAACTTTCTTTACTGAAGGAGTGGTCAAGCATTGGAACAGGCATCCCAGGCAAGTGGTGGAGTCACCATCACTGGAGGGCCTCAAAAAACGTGTGGTTGTGGCGCTTCAGGACATGGTTTAGGGGGTATGGTGGTGTTGGGTTGATGGTTGGACTTGATGATCTTAAGAGAGATCCTTTCCAATCTTAATGATTCTGTGATATCATCCTGCTAACAAAACCACTATATGCACTACATTTGCTTCTTCAGAATGAATGATATAGGAGTAATTTTTCATGTCTGCAGAATGTTTTCTTCTTCTAAGTTATTGAGACATTGTTTGACTTCAACTTTTTAAATCTAGTTTTCTCTCTGGTATATGATGCATTTTCAAGCATTATATATTACTTATTTTCATCTGTATGATAAAAATTAATGTTTTTGTGTAATTATTCTGACATTTCTGTATCATTATTATATTTGAAAGTGAATAATATAAAGAAATACCAGCACCACAGCTACAAAGAATAGTATCTCACCTTTGCATTTAACATGTAGATCCCATTTCCAGCACATACTGCCACTTGTTGATCATCCGGACTAAATCTTACATGAAGCACCATTCCCAAAAGAGTTCCTATGACAATTCCTCGCGGTGTTAATCCTGCAGCAATTTTGTTATTAAGACTCAGTAAAATGAAATGAAAGTCTGGTGCAGTGAGATTCTTAGAAACTTTGCATAGCAGTTATCTAACCACAGAGCTATCCCAGTTTCTGTCAGGAAGATGTACAGAACAACCCACAGTTTAATTATACCAGGCTATTGGAAAGCAAAATACAGAACTATGCACCAGCAGGATTCCTCCACCTGCCTTGTTTCCCAGACATGATTTGGTACTCTTTGAGGTACTGCTTACAAGTGTGCCCATCAAATCGTACTTCTATCAAAGACTGCCCAGGACAGGATTTTTGGAGTAGGGTGATCTGGGAGGAGAGTGGACGAGTGAAAGAGAGTTACGATGTAACTCTCAGAGTTACAGAGAACCCAGTAGTGCCACGTTCATTTTGGAGGCAAGAAATCCTTACTGAAGCCCAGAAAAACAGGGGTTTGAAAAATGCTTCTTCCAGGAGAATATCCCAGCCACTCAGCCATCAAGCAAGGGGACTTTCCTTCTCTCAGTTTTAATTCTTCTGTGGGAAAGGACTGAAAGAGGAAGTGCACCACTGAATATTATTACAGAGTCAGGTGATAAGACTAGCTTTGAGAACAGGCTCATGTTCCATCCCTCTCTTCACAATCTCATTCTGGTCATCTCTCTGGTTCAAGCAGGCTGGTTTCCGCAGATCCCTATTTTACAATGCTACCTTTAGCTATGTGAGGAGGTTTTGGACATCTCATTAGATTTTAGGATTTCATAGGCAATAAATTAACTAGGATACAGGCACAACAACTATAGGTGTCCTTTTCTAGGTTTTATCCTAGATGCTGTGGAGTGTTTCAACAATTGATTAACCTGTCAAGATCTACCAGGATGGAGAGATGGATCACACAAAGAACTCCTGAACTACTTTGATACAGTTGATAAGAACATGGTCAGAGAAAACATGCCAAGACTGTGCAGAGCACAGTCTCAGGAGAGTAAGACTATACAGCATCTTCTGAAGAGCCTGTGGATAGAGAGAAAAAGAGAAAGAAGAAAATCCAGCAGCAGAGAATCTGGCTCTCGGATGCCTTTGTATTAAAACTAAACATACTCTTTATCTGTCTGCTACTAATAGTCTATTCCTAACTGCCATTTTTGTTTCCTCCAAATTCATAGTCTCATTTTATGCCCAATCCCTGAAGCATTCTTTGATTCTCTATATTACTATTACATGGATTAAAATGTAATAATGACATTTATTACAAAAGCATATAAAATGTTCACTTTTCTTTATAACATTAGTTTTCATAATATATAGATTTGCAAATTCAATGTGGAGTACAGTGTGAGAGACCACTCACACACATAAAATCATAGGCAAATCTCTAACTACAGGTAACAAAGAGGAAACTTTTAATAGTGTTGGACAATGCCACACGACTCTCAATAATGACACTGAAGGTGAGCTGTAATATCTGTCAATTATCATGCCATAACTATGTATTTTGGACAGAGTGTCACTGGGACTCCAGTGAGTCATGACTCTGGGGGGTCTTGCTCCATTTCTTTCTCTTGCATTATTCCTCTACTTTCCAGTCAATTTCAATTTGAAAGAGCGTTAGCACTGCTCCCTAGAATCTAACTCCATTGGTTGAGGCTCCAACTCAGGATGGTGGTCAGGATGCTACAACTTCTGCTTTCTTTGTGTTATGTCATCGTAACTCTCTTTCACTCGTCCACTCTCCTCCCAGATCAGATGCTTGCATTGCTCACACACAGTGTTCCTGACAGAGGCAGAAGGAGAAGCAGGACCAGACAAAGCAGGATGTAAAACACTAGTTCTACAGATATTCCAGAAAAAGTAGCATTTAGTTATTTTGGCATCGCATACTTAGTTATACAGTGCTGCTATGATCAGAAGTTGTGCTCTCCTTTTTATGCCACAGTGCTAGAACTTAAACCGCCTTTGCAGCGCTT
>NW_010549812.1:0-41082 GCF_000687285.1 Phaethon lepturus
AGCGACCCTGCCCCACTGCCCCGTGTATTCCCGGGGCACGCCGAGAGCTCCCTACGCTGCAGGCTCTCCACAGTGAAAATACTCTTTCGGCTTTCGGAACTCCCCTGAAGCGCTGCCGAACAGTGATCAGGTTATCATACTTGTTGGGGGAGCAGGGTCTGCTTTCAGCAAGGCTTTCACAAAATCAGTCACAAGCTATTGCCTGACCGGCGTTCACCTGTGCTTCTCTTCCTCTTGAGGCTTTTAAATCTTGTTTCTAACTTCTTTAGGTTCAGAGGTAAAGAACTGAGGAAGACTCCTTATCCTAGCATTTCTTTGTCTGTGGTATTATTTATACAGCTCGACAGTGGACGAGGGTTTTCTGTTAGAAAATAAAGCTAGACATGGCAGTTAACCTTGTGCCTCAGGAGATTATTTCTAGCATTCTGTATCTTCTTCAGCAATAGCAGACCTGAACCCTCAGGGATTTTTGTTTTTTTTTTTTTTCAATTGTTAAATTATTCCGTTAGGAGATTTTGGAGCATCTGCTTGCATTATTGACGCCAACAAGGCATTACTGCAGAGTGGAGAACGGTTTCTGATACGCGTTGATGTCCTCCCACAGTATGAAAGTTGTAAAGAAGTCTGTTTTAAATCCAGAATGTTTCCACGGCCCATCAAATTCCATGTTCCTGGCCTGAAGGACAGACGTCTTGAGGTTTTAAATAAATAATTTAAATAAATATTTAAGTAAATATTTTTCACCATAATATTTGAGAGACAGAAAATACTTGCCCTCAATAAATGTCTGTCTCTATAGCTGATAACCATCCACTGAGTTTAGATAACATAGGAACATAAGGCTTACATGGGCGAGAAAAAGGCATTTAGATTTTTTTCTACTTCCTCTTTAAGTAACATGGTTAAATACCATAAACCACTATAGCACAACCATAAAATACATCCTGACATTTCTGCTTTTAATTACTTTCTACACATGCAGATTTAATTACATTTGAGAAATATGCAATTGCTGCAAATTTGACTATATAGGTTTTCTCCCAAACAAACCTCATGCCAATCTTTTATAATGATACTAGTGTCCAGGTAAAAAGTCCTTCTACAGTAAGTTTTTTGTATTATTCGTAATCTATAAATTGCACAAAGCCATTAGTCAATAAGCTGTTAGTATTCTAAATGCATCACTTGCCCTGACTACAAAAACAACCTATCATTACATAGCATCATACACTCCCTTTTATCTCTTCTTCACTAGAAGTCTTCATATAGTCCAATTATTACATCTAATCACCAAAAAAAAAAAAAAGGTTTCCTATAAATAGGCACACAGATTTCATCCCAAAAGGAAACCATTGGGAATAACATTCAAAGTAAGCCTCCATATTTTAGAAGTTGCATCTTAGATTCTGCATGGAAACTGTACTCACAGTGGCAATATTTTTTTTTCTTTCCATACAAATAGCTTTGTGTGCAGAACTGTGAGAGTTCTGCTAAACAATATATAAAATACAGCAAAACTCAGTATATTGTGAAAAGTCATATATCTTTTAATAATACTTAGAAACAGTTTAATCTTCTGTTCTTAACATGGAATGCATATGTACATTTCTGTCATCCACAAAGGTTATATTTTATGGCTGTATACTTCAGGGCAGAAGCAAGCCCATCACATTCACTTCATGGCAATTCAGATTTCTTCTGTTATGCTTGTTCAGAACTACTCTATGTTCTTCCTCAGCTATCAACAATAAGGTCTGATTTAAATAAACATCTTAATAGAATTCCTACTGCCTCTCTCCATAGTGGTCAGCAAAACTTTGAAAAGTCTCATCCTGAATCCCATCATCTTTCTTACACCGATTATTTCCTCTCATCCAGATCCACCAGCCAGCAGTGCTGAGTGGAAGCAGTGGTGGACCATGACAGCGCTGGGGTTGTGGCAGTGGCAGGTTTTTTGGAAGTGGAGCCCGGCCAATACCCACCTGCTTTCTCAACGGTGTATGTAACCTATTGGAAGCCAAAGTGCTCACTGCATTTTGGTTGTTTAAAGATAAAGACTTTTCCTCCCGTCTTCATCTCTCAATGAAATTTTAAAGACACTAGAATCATTCTTCAATCCTAGCACAGCTTGCAAAATGCAAATGCTCTACGACAATAAAACATTATAACCCTCTGCTTTTGTAAGAGAGAAAAACAGCTGCTTTTTTAATACAGCCATGTTCCTGTTATGCTTTGGAAGTAAATAAATCTATCTTGAATTTCCTCATATCTGCTACTCCCCCAAAATCTATTTCCTAAGAGCTTGTTCCTATTCTTCAAATATGCTCCCTCTTTCATTTCCATATGCTATTATTTGGTTAAAAAATAAAAAACACAAACCCAGAGTTAAATCCTGACTGTACATTAGTTTTAGACTATTTCAGTTATTACATTGGATTAATTGAAAAAGACAGAAAGAGATTTCTTCAGTTTCTGTCCTGATAATTCAACAAGCAGCCAGGGATAGGACAAATTACTGCTACTTCTGGAAAGTCAACATTCCCAGCCTTCCAATGAGGTACAGAATTATTTCCAACTGGCAGGTTGTAAGAATGTGGAGTACTATGATTAACTTCCTGCCATTCTGCTCAGCCCCCTCATTTGCATTTTGGCATGATTTTAACAGCTAATTTCTCACAAACAAGTAGTGTTAGGAAGTAATGCTTCCTTCCACATAAAAGCTAAGAATTATGGCCTCCTGTTTCCAAAATCAAAAGGTGTAACAATGGCCCAAGAAGCTAAAAACAAGCAGAGAAAAAAGATAATTTAAAACTATCGTAATGATTTCGTGATTTTTCTAATGAAACCAAAAGCAAAGTACTGACTGTAGAGACTACAGTGGCCCTAATGAAGGCAGTATCAAATGTAAATCAGAATTTCTTTTTTTTGTTTCTTAAAACTAGGATCTACTTGCAGCCTTTTCTGCTGCACTCAAAAAAAGCTAAGCACCAAACAGCTCGTACTGCTAAGCAGTTAAGTAGGAAGTAACTCAAGTAACTGTAGAATAGGATTCAAAAACTGCTGTTACAAACAAGAAAAGTATTTGGTGTTATGTATTATGCCTTGCTATTAATGCATATACAAACTTAATATCCAAAATGCACCTCTCCCAGAGTAGCATTAACTCCCTAGTTTTCCTAAGATGTAGTTGAAAAAGACCGCCAAAATTTTTACACAAGTTGGTTATAATTACATTGATACTAATAGAAAAGTTCAGTGTATAAATCAGGTTGTAGCTGGAGTACAGAACAACACTGGATTGAAGCTAAGGAGCTACTGAATTATGTATCCCTATCTAATGAAAAAGCTAAGCTTTTCAGCACCTTTCTTAAGGTTTAATTCACAAAGAGAGATTAGACAGAAAAATTATCCCCCAAATGAAACTTTATAAGCTATTCATCATTTATGAATCTGTCAGAAATTCACAATATAATTCATTGCAGGGATGGTGAAGAGAGCTGATAAACATCTGCAATTATACCAGTAATTGTGTATACTCTTGTACACATTGTTTACATAGAAAACAGGTTACACATGTAGTGATGACATGCTTATCTGGACTGAAGCAAAATCTTAATCATAGTGTCTTGGATACAGCTGGGGTTCTAGCACTGCAAACAAGCTTGCTGATTTTCTGCCTTATATAGTCCAAATTGTTTTTTAATTAATGAAGCACTTACAGTCCTGGACAACTTAAATAGCTTGCTACCTCTATTGATATATGACTGACAACTGCTGCCTCAAGTGATCGGTGTGGGGGAGTGTAAATTCCTCAACAAAAAAGCAGCAGGTGACTTTTCATGAAAACATTCCACATTTCTGTTAGCTTATCTTTGTGCTTCGCTCCATTTTCTGTTACTACAAAGCTGACCCACTATGCAGCAGGAAAGGAATGCCAATATCTTAACGTTTCACAAAACCTCCTTATTTAGCATACAATAAAATGAGGAGCTAGAAAAAAATATTAATTTATACTCTGTACACAAATTGTTGTCGGACATGACAGAAGACAGCAGAACTTTTAATATTAATTCCATATGGACATTCCTGGAAAGATTTCTACTGAAAAATACACTATATTGATAATTAAGAACACGAGATGAAGAAGTTTGGTACAAGCTGATCTATTTTTAAGTCAAAAGTATCACACTATCCAAATGTTCTAGGAATAAGTCATCTCTGAGAAAGATGTATTCAGAATACTCATACAGCAGGATCAGTTCTGTCAGTTACAGGGAAACCATCTGAACTTTAAGTCAGTCTATATATTTTAATAAGGTGTTTGGAACCCCTCATCAACATAGTTTGCACATGCAGCCTTCTCATCAGTCTCTTGCTGCACACCGCTTGGAGATGAAAAAAGATCTTCCATATAAAAAGGAAAGCTTCTATTTTAAAAATGAAAGATATCATTCTTCTGGCAGACGTACCCAGGAATGGATTATAAGTAACAAGGATGTGGAGCAACTGGTAAAATGAAGCAGCCCACAGCTGCTTATACATTTCTAATGGAGGAAGGGATCAGAAATATTAAATGTTTTGAGCAAACCTGGAGGGGACTCTGTCACAGATCCATCCAAGCATGAATTGTTCTGCAGATGATTTTGATCAAAGGGACGTGGGAGAACTGCATTTACTTCCTGAATCAGTTAACCTGGTTTCTCTGCAGAGATACGGACTCCCAATTTGTTTCTTTAGCAATCTTAAAGAGAAGAATCCCTACTGGAAACAGCTCGAGTGAGATGACTGTTATATCTGAGGATAGACCTGAGTGCATTCAGATATCCTTCTGGCATGCTAATGGCTAACAAGATTTGGATCTTAGAAAGGCTCTAGAGTCACTGTTAATAGCTGGTGAAGCCTACTTCTACTATCAAGCTTTCGTGAGAAGGATTAAAAATGGGTTGGCAGCTCCGCTAGTTTGCTCTGGGTAAGACTTTCAAGCAAACAGCTAAAATATGTCTTGCCTGATGCGCACCACCATCTCTCTTGCTTTCTTATGTGGCAATCCTGCAGTATATTCCAACATGAGGAAATCACCAGAGCTGCTAATAGGCTAAATTATAGGCAGCCACCTTAACTGCGCTTTGATAGTCATTTTACCAATCTGCAAATGTCCTGGTTGAGATCACAGGAGATTAGGGAGTATATACAGACTATGAACTATACGAGCATGTGGGATTTAAAAACTGCTGTGTTTTCATCCTCAGCAATAGAATTGTTTGCCTAAAAAAAAAGCAGCAACAGATGCAATGCAGTACTCCTTTTATCAATTAGCAAATGTCACCAAATGCTAAGAGAGAGAAAAATCTCATTCCCTGGAATGTACAGTTTGTGTTTCTGAGCTAAAAATGCCTTGAATCAGAAATGCACTTAATTAGCTTTCTGAAAGAAAATGAAGTGACCATCCACACAGAATTAAATAAAATCCAGAGTGTCTGTTTTCCTTCCCCCACTTAACCTTGTCTGTCCAAATTGCGCAAGTTCTTTACAGGAAGACCAGTCAATCACTTTGAATTTGAGCAGCATCTAACATCATGGGACCCTTGATCAAGAGTCCTTAAAAGCAACCAAAAAACATATAAGTAATTTATGCTGTATATATAATCTTGACTAGAGAATAAGATAGGATATGACACCATGAATGTCCCCGTGGCATTAATAGCTAACATGAATGTTTAGACATACGTGGGGGGAAAAAGGGATGTAAAAGCTGGGATATTGTGATTAGCAGTTACTGAAAGTAACATTAATTTTAGCACACAGGGCAAATTAGGAGCTAGGTTTAAGAATAGTACACAGAAAAGGATTCATTCCCTTAAGGCAAAATATAGTATATAATTAAGATCAAGCATTTGTTACTCTAGGCTGTATCTGCCAGAAAGAAGCAGGCGTCCTGGCAAGATTTTCTAACATGCATGACCTGTGTGTTGCCAATTACTGTCTATTTGGACTATATGTATACAAGGTGCTGCCTAATCCAAGGAGTACAGCACAGAGATAAAACAGTGAATCCTGCCTTAAGCAATGTCTGTCATCTTTATCCCTAGGATTCTGACTACCACTATACTAACAATGTGCAATACTCTAAATGATTGAGTCTTTATTTAAAACAATGGTGGAATTTTTCACTCTGTTTCTCAGTTGGGCATGGCTGCTCCCCAGTTTGATTCAGCTTGCCCTGCATGCATAGATCCCCCACTGTCGTCGCTGAAGACAGACACTGCTCTTAGAGCCACACAGCAAATCTAGGCTATTTTCTCTATATGTGAAGATCCCTAGAGCATGCAGAAAAAGCAGAGGAAAGACATACTATAGGGAGCTCAGAGCACTACTGTATCCCATGAAATCTGAAGAATGCATCTTGCCAGAAAGTACAAGCATATGTCAGATTTGCAGCCTAAAGCACTTGTTTTTCTAAGCAATACACTGATTTCTCAATGTTGGGTTGAGCACCTGTTTGCTGTAAAACTAACTATATTATTCTCATTTTTAAAGAGGAAAAGACACCACTCATTTGTGAATCTCTCTATATATACTTCAATACACAAATTAACAAATATTTTTGCAGCTTAGATTCATTTTAGAAAATTCCAAGAAATGCCACCAAAGATAAACTTGACTCCTGCAAACAATGCATAGTTTACTACACCAGTTCAGGGAATTTTTTTATATTATTCTGTAAGCCTATTTCAACAATGGAATAGTAATAAGAATTTGCAGTGTATGGTTAGTGTCTTCACTCTTAAAAATTTATACAGCTGTCTGCAGGCTATGTGATCTAAAATATTTCATGCAAAGAAGTGAAGAAAATGAAAAATCGATTCTTTTTAAAACAGAGACAGAATCTTGCTGCTTTTTCTTTATTTCTAGTTAATGCTTACACAGGTAAAAACTATCAGAGCTTTAAATGGTAGTACAAAAGTACGCACTGTAATTCGTGGAATAAAAATCTGTAGCAAAAACCAGATTCACACATAAAAGAAGCCCCTCTTAATCTGTCTGCCTCAGTGGCTGTGCTGCTATTGGCTTAGTCATAGCCTCTTCTACAGTTTACATGCCATGAAGTAGAAGCTCAATATAAGGTGCAGAAGCACTAACGTCTATTTACCAACTAAATATCTCTAAGTTTATAAGGTCAGTCTCCCATATTCAGTGTCTTCTAGTAGAATTCTCACCACACTCCTCCATTAAAAACAATCCAGTCAAATCCACCCTTCTGTCCGTTTGATATTCAATGCAGGCATGCAATCCTGCACTGTTTGTGCTGTTGTTTACATTAGCAAGCCGTGTCCAAGTGGCATTTTTAGGTACTTACAATTTCTGCTTCCTATACCATAATAGAATATGGAGCAAAGTCTGGAGTTAATCTTTCTTCCACACTGAAGAACAGTCATGTCACAGTGATATATAACAGACTTCAAAAGAGGAAAAAAAGAAGGAGCAGAGGAATACTGTGTCTCATTGCAACTTCAGGTGCATTATAACTATTTTAATTTCAATTTATCAGCTATGACAAGTTCTTTCATCCTTCTGAAAGTGCTACAAGACTTTTTGTGAAAGAGTTCAGTGTGTCATGTCTGTTCTAATTGCTGTGTCTGTGACCCTTGCATGCAGTACCAGGACACTGGTTCAGCAGTAGCTCTCCATTCCACCATCCCACAGGATCTGTCTCTTTTCTAGACATCTTCCTTCCGTCTTACTGACTGGTCCAAATGAGTCTTTGAGATTCAAAAATATTTTTCCAGGGAGTTATATGGATTTAGGACACCAAGTGATTGCTGTGTTGTTTTTAAAATGCACACAAAAATGGGTTAATGGAAGCAGCCTAAAAGGTCTAAAAATATCCTGACTCATTATTTTTTCCTGTCATCCTGAACACTGATAGCCTTGCTTTCAGCCAAAACACTCCTGTTTGCTATCGCCCACTGTGTCATGTAAATGCATACAGTTTAAGGCAATGTTACCTCAGATGTCCCTGCCCTGTACTCTCAGGAAGAGCAGATACAAGTCTTGTCTCCACCTTTTTGGTGGGCTAGCAACGTCACAGAGAGAAGGACAGCACACATACAGAGTATTAGTCAGAGATACCTCTTTTCTTTATCATACTATCACCTGGGATGAAAGTAATGGCAAAGGTAGGCCCTTAAGTATTTGCTACCTGGCTTGCTTTGAATACAACTTAAGGGTTGTTGAGAGCATGAGAAGGATAGGCATTGCCAGGGAAAGGCAAGAAATGGAAGAGATTAAAAATGAAGAGGATGAAAAGGGCAGGGAACAAAGAAGAGGTGGCCCATATTTACCGTACCCACTCACCCATATAACATGACAAAACTAAGACAGTAAGAGAAATATTCAGCCCATTTATCTTCTGTAATTGCCTGCATATCCATGCTGTTCTGCAGGAAACACGTCCTGTTCTTTTGCACTTACACACGCATACACAGCTCTGGACTATTTATAGAAACAGCACAGGCTTTAGTGAAAGCCAATCAGTCCTTTTAGGAGGCTTGTTTCTGTATCCGCATCGTTTCAAGAAGGGACATCACTAGTTAGTGTAACTGAACATCTGTTCTTTGGGGTCTCTATCTGTACAAGAGAGCACAACCACTGAAATAAACATAGATGCTTTCTGATATTTTTAAGGTGAAAAAGAAAAAAAAAAGGTACACTGTACCAGTGTTAGCTATAGTAGATAGATGTACTAAAAACCTCCCCCAAACCAACCAACCCCCACATTTTTCAATGTTACTTGAAAATTACTATCTGCATTAGTTCTGTTAGTCATGAAAGTATTTTACTCATATTTCTGTGTTTGTTTGCTTTAAGAAGAAAAGACAAAGTCCATTTCACAGTTTAAGCAGCAGCATAACAAGTTATAAAGAGATTGCTATGTCCTTGCAAAATAGAGGGTGGGCATAGCACATCTTTAAGAAAGGTTAATTCAATAGGAGAAAATAGTGACACATGATTTACAAAGGACTGTGGAAACTACGTTTACTTTAACAATAAAAGCCAACTTGAAGTGTTGCTCCAAAACCAAGGTAGGAAAAACCAAAGAAAATATGTAGACAACTTTATAATCACTACCAAGATTCTCTGTTAGGGACAAGTGATCTCAGGAGTACAGATGCGTTATGAGTTCACGTACTCAAACTTAGATCTTTTAAGTGCACAGTTTAAACACAGAAGCTGCAAAAACAAACTGCAAATAATTTTGCAATAGTAGCATCTATATAAATATTAAAAACAAAAAATATCTGAAAACTGATGTCAATCATATGCTAATAAAGATGGGATATTTGTTTATTTTGTTTGCTTTAAAGACTAGTGAACATCCATAACTTGAAGACCAGTCATGGGTACTAGATACTTTCTTCTGAAGGATGAATTTTCTAGGGTGAGTCAGCAATGATTAATGATTGATACTGGGTATTGGGATAATGACAGGAAGTATATTTTTCACTGTATTTTGTTGAAAATACAGAATTATTGCAAAGATGGAAATTGCAAAACCACCAAAGTCTTAACTTACTATCTCATAATCCATTCCTAAAAATCCAGTAAGCTTCTAGGAACATAACACTTGTTTGCAAGACCCATATGGTATTTTAGAACACCCACAGTTGTGAACTTGACATGCAAGGGAGAAAGCAGTTGTTGGTGAGGAAAGTTTCATAATGATATACAATCTGTTTTAATATGGGTAAAGAGAAGAAAGGGCAGCAAGAAGCATACATAATAAAACACAAATGCTAAATGGACACTTCTGGGGACAGACTTTGATTCCTTTTGTTTTTCCCCAAGATAATGTATCTATGACAACGTTACAGTAGCGTCTAGATGGGTTCGGTCAAGATCACTGTAGTTCACGGTTAGTGCATGCTCATTCGGAACTCTCTGAAGGATTGAAAGTCTAACAGCAACACAGGGAAAATCAGAGACAGAGAAAATGCTGTTTCAGCATTAGCCACAAGATAGGAAAATTGGGAAAATACATGAACTTCTTGAATGCGACAATAAAATTCCAAATGCTTAAATCTTTTTTTCCTGCAGAAAATGGTCTATAATTTTGATGAATTACTGATGGTTTTTCCTGTCCAATTTCTCTCATCAGTGTTGCTAGTAACAATCCTTGTAGTGGAAGGGATTGCCGTTGCACAGAAGACACAAGGTACAATTTTGGTTTGATGATTTTCTTTCAAAAAAATGTAACAGTTTTATAATTTTTAATTAAGCAATATAAGTGAAAGAAAGTGTTTGTGTTTGGGTATTAATAGCTCTTGAATTACCAATATGAATTCCAGTATTTTCCATTTTCCCCCTATTTACCTCATTTTCTTCGAACTGAACAAAGCCATTTAGTCGCAAAGAACATGGAAGTTCACTTACCAAGATAAAATTCTATGGTTTTAGACCTTAGAGGTGGGGAAAAAAACATGGAAATTCATATTTTCTGTATCTGATGACAAGCTTTTCAAATAGTCCACCCACAAACATTTTTGAAACCTGCTGAGTGGGGAAAGCATCAGTTTCACAAACCTTATTTTCTCCTGTGTGGAGTTTACCCACACATAGGAGAGAAGAATTCCTTGAACTAACACCTACAGATTTTCCTTGAACAATTTCTGCAGGAGAGACTAAGTTTTCACCCCCATAAATCAAAAAGCTGCCAAGATACCAGTGGAAGGTGATGTAATTTACTGGAGGCAGCTAAGACCTGTATCAGCATGGGCTCCCTCTCAAAGGTCTGCAAAGAAAAACTGCATAAATATAAATAACTTTATGAGAGCACCCTGTGAGATTCAGGAAGAATCTAGCAGAAACCATATATCCTGCGTCTAACTTCTCTCCAGTTCTGCTGATATCAAGGAGAAGGGTCAAAGGTACCTACGAAAAATGTCAGAGAGATCATACTGTTCCCAACTCCTTTCTCCTTGGACAGGAAAGCTGAACTAACAAAGCTCCTGTGAATGGTCTAGCGTGGTGCACTAGCTTAGCAAACTGCATAATCTCTGTCAAGGATCTTATTTGCCTGTACACACAGAAGAGCTTTGATCTTAAATGAGACCTTAGCTACAAGTGCAATCTACCTATTGCTAGCAATTTTATTAAATACCATTGCTGTGTTTAGTGTATTTTCATACTATAATTCATTCTGTAATCAGCATTCTGTATTCCAACAAATTTTTGTAAGTAGATATTTAACCTCAGGGCCATGGACTTCAGTATACTCTGGAATCAGGACCAAAAATAGTAAAAGCTAGAAAATATTTTGTATTACATTTGCATAGGAATGGAGAAGATGTAAGCCATAAAATAATGCTGCTGTCTTGGCAGCCACTGTGACTATTTGACTTAGAAAGAAGAGCATCAACAAATCTAAACTGACTTGAGTAAAAAAAATTACTCCCTCTCTTCCCTTCCCAAGGATTACTGGACATACTTGATATTCAAAAACTGTCATCTCTTTAGGATATACCACATCACTAAATTAAACATAAGATTTTCCTAGCTAGATATTAACAAGTGGCATGTAAGAGGGTTTTCAACCAAAATAAATTACTTTCTTCTTTTATAGGGTACGTGTTATGTCAGTGTTTTACTTGCAAAATTAAATTTGCATGCTTGCAGCAGAAATTATTTGATTGCTTTTTTTGTTTGCTTAAGGTGGGCAAAATATTGGAGTGAATCGCATTCCTCCTACCCAGTGTGACAATTGGGTACGGACAAGTAATGGAGGACATTTTGCTTCACCAAACTATCCTAACATGTACCCACCAAATCAAGAGTGCATCTATATCTTAGAAGGTACATGCTGTATTTCTGTTGTGTTGTAATCTTACTGTTAAATGGATAATCTTGGACTGTTAAAACTGTGTCATTTTACTATACTGTCAAGCATTGTATAGCCATACTGGTAATGTAACCAATTCTGTAGTCATTTGGTTGAACAAGAAGCTAAATTTGCTCTCTGAAGTAATAACAACAAATTAATAGAAAATGCAAACATTCAGAAATCAGCGGTATGGAAGACAACATACCCTCATAGCCAGAAAAAGCAGCATCAGGTCTACTGTAATCTATGAAGGCACAGAACTATTAAGATAAAAAGTGTAGCTTGTTATCTTAATATCACTTCCAATATTGCTGATAATAAACTACAAATGATGGTTGATGACTATCTTCAGTGTTTACCAGACCATACTGTGTTACTGTCTATCTCTCAAGCAGAAAATCTTTATGCTGTCCTTTATTAATAAAAAAGACACATTTGACTGCCATAGCACTGCACTAAAAATAGGGAGATTTGTTAGCACTGCTGAGGTCACTATTAAACTTATGTGACGAGGATCAAAAAATTTCATTAACTAGAATAAAACCACATGCCAATAAGAATATCTTGGATAAAGGGTGCAAGACTTGGGACACATTAATTGTTTTTTCCTCTTATTAGAATGCACCCAAAACCCACTGAAATCAGCTAAAGACGTTGGTCACCTTAATCATTGGATTCATATCCATAAATTGAAATATTTCAAGTAATATGTTTCAGTCAGTTTTTATTTGTACAGGATAGTACTGCTTCATAGACACCCTCATTTTTGCTTGTATGCATGCACATCTGAAGTTTTGCATCTTCCCTGCCAGTGAAGGCACGAGAGAGCAGGTATCCTGTCCAGCTTCAGAGTTCGGACACACCAGATCCATTGCCGAATCTCCCTTGCACAAAGCAGTTTCCATGGGGCACAGAATCCGTTTCCATGCCTCTGTCCTCACAGTCCTTATACAGAAACAGTATGGGTACCTGGGTGAGACCAAGGTCCTCCACAATTTCTAGCTACGATATAGTCCTTCCTGCAGACCACTGCCAATAATGTGCATACAGCTACAAATGCTTTTGACTCATGTATAAGGTGCAAGGTCTAAACGGAATGTGAGACACACATAAGTAAATTCTTTTTGCATTCAAAAGCAGCAGACAGCATGTGATTCTTTAATGCTGTCATTCCAGATACCAATTAGTATCTGAAAGTTCATGTAGCTCAATAGATGACAAGAACAAGAAACACTAAAGCTATTCATACAATATAAAATTACAGTTCCAAACTACAGATGTGAAATTCCGGTCACAAAGTAGCCATAGCTGCATCTCATCAGGATTTAGGGGTCTGATCCAAATCCTGATGTTAGACTGTCACTGGTTCAGACTTACCAACATCTGTAGTCACCTGCATATTAATAATATCTATGAAGCATTTATGCTTCTCTGAATATTCTAATAAAAGATGTCTCCTGCCAAAGGATCTCCAAATCTGGGCTTAATGTTTAGGAAATATACCAGTGAGTAGTTCTTCATATCTTTTTCTTTTCCCTTTTCTGCATCCCTCAAGTGTTTTGTCCTTTTTTTATGTACATTGGTTTCACAGAACATTGGTTTTAATTTATATCTTAATATTAAACCTTGTTTGAATACCTTTGCATATATGTTAATCTGTTACATGTCCTGAGTTAAATTTATGTAATTTCTGAATGTTCAACAATAAAGATCAGCAAGCAAAGAAAAAAATGCGTACAATTCCATGAAAAAGTATCTTCTACACAATATTTTTTCCAGTTGTAATTACAGTGTGTCTTGAGGTTTTGTAGCAGACTGCCAGATGTATTTTGAGAAGTTTCCAATCTCTCTTATTTTGCTGTTTTGGAGGCTTGTCTCTTCATTATTTCATGTCTTCATCTGTTTTTTATATAGATCTTCATTTAATCTTTTGCTCAATTTTTTATGTCTAGCTGCTCCACGGCAAAGAATTGAGTTGACCTTTGATGACCCTTACTACATAGAACCCTCATTTGAATGTCGGTTTGATCATCTGGAGGTTCGAGATGGACCTTTTGGTTTCTCCCCTCTCATTAATCGTTACTGTGGTCTAAAAAGTCCTGCACTAATTAGATCAACAGGGAGATTTATGTGGATCAAGTTTACTTCTGATGAGGAGCTGGAAGGAAAGGGATTTCAGGCAAAGTACTCATTTATACCAGGTAAAGATGCCTAAAATTCTGACCAAGTTAAAGACCATCTGCTCCGATTGAACTCTGTGGATGTGTTCATGCTGACAGTCTAGAGCTGTATTTCATCATAAGTGCTTCTGAAGGCAAAATGACAATGCGATAGGTACCGTCTCGGTCCTGCTAATCCTACAGCATACTTGACTAAAGCCACTTTGGAAAATTGACTGAAGGGAATTACAAGTCTGTAGTTTGCTAATGAAGATGTCAGTTGATCTTGTTCATGCTGAAGGCTTTAGCAACTTCCCTCTTTGTTTCTCTAACTTGTACCAGTTTCACCAGTAGTAGTAATGGAAAGAGCATTTTTGTAGACAAATAGCTGGCATTTTCAACAGCCTATCTTCTTGGAATATAAGACACTATGACAAAAACACCTGAAGCAAATTTACAAGCACTTCCAGCCAGATGCAAAATATTTTAAATCTCCATTCTGAAAAGCCAGAGGATCTATCTATCTATACAGTCCAAGCATCAGCTCTCAGTATAACTAGATTCCCTCAAACCACAGGCTCAGACAACAGAATTGTTACTTGGCTCAAAGTACTGTGTAGTTTACAGGGTATGAAGCAGAGGATAATATGCTGACAGTGCCTTTAGAGAAATGAAAAGTACATCTGCTCTGTGGGGCCACTTAAAACTGGCAGGGCATTCTTTTTACAAGAAAATTTGACCTGATGTCCTTGTGCAAGTACAGCTTGACTGCTGTACTGCGTAGGTACTACACGTGTAGTTACCAGCATTTTATTGTCATTTGGAACAAAAGACAATATACAAATGTCAGCTTTACTTCTACTATAAATGTAGGCATAACTTTTTAATGTCATCTTTACCCAACTGGTCTTTACCTCTACAGCACGTGAAAACACTGTACATGATTATATATTACTGCTTGTAGAACTGTATATTTTGCTAGGGATTTAGACTTGGAAACTCTTCAGATTAACATGGTGACCAGTCCACTAGGAATAATGTGCTAAAATGTTGTCATAGGAACAGTACTTATGCATTGTGCTAAGTCCATTTCCAAAGCCATTTCATTAACATCACTTTCAAAACTAACTTAGTCTAGTTCCAGGCTGGAACTTTAAATATACATTTAAAGTATATATTATGTCACGATAGATTGCAGCAACTCAAGGACTGATATTTTTCTTTCCTTTTCTTTCCTCTACATTTACATGGAGCTTGGGCAAATATTTTGGGATTGTGAAAGTGGAAGAGGACAGGCACGTTCACCCGCACCTCATTTAACAAAAAATCTGTTCACAAAGAAGGTTGAAAATCTCTTACAGAATTTTGCATATAGTAATCATAGATTCCCCTATAGGTAACTAAAACAGAGGTCAAAAAAGGCATTTTCTCAACTGTACTGAGTCTTAAGATCAGGACTGAGGCAATTTAGGGGTAATTATAAACTCCCTATATGGAAAAACATTTAGAGGACAATAGAAAGAGCCAAATTCTGGATCTTCTTATGGAAAAGAATTTTGTAGAAAACAGGCATGCATTTTTGCATGAACTAGTGCTTTCTTTGCATAGACTAACATTTCACACACATACACACACTGTGATTTGTGTGATTTCTGTGGTGAGTTTCTATGCCACAGCTGCAAATGGGTGACCCTTGCAAGTTTCTGTGCTGACTTGTGAAGAAACCTGATCACTGAAATGGAAGCCTTGGACATTCCAGCCCATTACAGACCCATTTTTAGCCAAGCCCTAGTCCCAGCAAAGTCAAGTACCATCAGTTAACCATTATGAAAAAGTATATTCTTAAATCACTAGTAGTATGCATACAATATACTACTACAGTATATACTACAGATACATACGCTAGCTACACGTCTCATTTAGAAGAGAGTAGATAGAGGAGCAATCAAGATGAAAGTCTGCCTTCATAAACAATGTATAGAATTGTGCTACCTGGCCTAATAGAAGAGGCACAGCTACCCAAAGAAAAAGTACCTTTAGTATTGAACTGTCCTTCTTTATATTCTTTATTAATAGCAATTAGCAATTTCAAAGTCCTGATATATTCTAGTAAACTACTCCAGTTCTAATTGTTCAGAACTATCAGACAGCGATCTCATAAAAACGATGCACGCAGAAAGTTCCCCTGTACTCTTGTGGAGCTCCAGTGATTTTAGTGAAAACCGGCATAGTTATATTCAGAATGTAATGTAGGAACAAAATAGTGAATAGTAATTTTTGGTGTTAGGCTGGAAATCTGAGCTGTCAGTATAGAATTACCTTATTTGGATAAGGTCAATCTTTGTGGAATAAGGTTATCATCTTAAAAAACCCTGTCAATGTACCCTCCACTTGATGCAGTAAACTTTCTGGCAATTTTTATTGTGACATAATAAAAAATGGACATAATGTTTAGATTACACTAAAACTTGAAGTGATTCTCAAGCATTGATAGCCTTTGTGATTCATGACTTCTTTCTATTACAGATCCTGACTTCACTTACCTAGGAGGTATTTTAAATCCCATCCCAGGTCTGGTATTACAGTAACAATTTCTTTATACGTGAAATTTTAAATTAATACCATATTGCATTTGACAGCAAGGTATATGTTCTCCCTAGACTGTCAATTTGAGCTCTCGGGAGCTGATGGAATAGTACGTTCCAGTCAAGTTGAACAAGAAGGAAAAACAAAACCGGGACAAGCAGTTGACTGCATATGGACAATTAAGGCTACTCCAAATGCTAAGGTGGGTTTCATTCATATCATTCAGAATATAATGGGTTTCCAAGTCATTAGTACAGGTAATAGTCACTAGTTGTGATTTGCATAATGTCTCACTTTCACTGAAATTAATTACCTGCCGGTGGTTTAGGAAATCCAGATAGAGGATTATTTCTGAAATTAAATTTATACAGCAAGTCCACAGTGTTGTCTTCCTGTTATTTGAAACTTAAAGACAAAATAACTGGGAAAACTGCTTAAGCAACAACTTTCAAGGGCATTTGACTTGGACTCTGGTTTTATTGGAAGACCACAGGCAAAAATGCTGGCTAACAGCTTTGATAAATTTCAGTAAATCTTGCTGCCATGATTTAAAATTTTGTCTCCAGTGGTTCTACTGTACCTACTCCTCCTCAGTCTAATTCACAGTAGAGCACCTTAAAACCCACTTTCATCAGCAGTCTGAGTTAAAATGAAAGACTTGACCCGGAAACAGTTGAGGAATTATCACTCTTTCTCTTCTGACTTTGCTATAGGATCAAACCCTCTTTGCCACAATAAAAATGACAGCTATATGTTTCAGAATCATATACTTGTTAATTACTGATGAGTTGCAGTAAAGAATACTTTTTTTTCTCCATATAGCATACACATCTGTAATTTTGTTTCTGTATATGGATTAAAGCACATACCCTGCTTAAATGTACATAAAAGTTAAAAAATATTTTAAAGCAGTAGCTGCCAAGACGACAAACCTACTCTACACCTTCTTACACGGTCCAAAGAGTTAACTAACCAGCCCTATTCACCAACTTCGAAATTAGTTCTAAAGCAGGAGCCTAAAAATGGTAATAAGAGGACAAGATAAGAAAGAAACTGAAACTCCATTAATATATTTGAGCCTTTGAGGAAGTGACTCAACTCCCAAGAGCCCTAAGTAATAGTAGCAGTTCTTCCAGAAACAATAATAAAACCATTTTCTCTTTACATTGCCAATTGAGTGCACCAGGTCTTACGCTTAAGTATTTTAATAAATTATTGAATGTTGCCAGCAGGCAGAGTTATAGTTGGGTCAGTCTTGAGATTAGATCATCATCCTAAATTATTGAGTTAAAAC
This sequence comes from Phaethon lepturus, assembly GCF_000687285.1. Taxonomy (NCBI): domain Eukaryota; kingdom Metazoa; phylum Chordata; class Aves; order Phaethontiformes; family Phaethontidae; genus Phaethon; species Phaethon lepturus. Next base: position 17,918 of record NW_010549812.1, read on the forward strand.
ATTACAGAAAAATAATTCTTAGTATTCTCACAGTGGTTTCTCAAGCTTCAATTCTGGCAGAATTATGATGATAAAGTCCATTAGATCTGATATGGTGCTGTCTCTTGAGAAAAATAAGCATAGACATTTTTAATTTCCTCAATTTGATTTTGTAATAAAAATAAATTTTAAAAACTGAGACAACTGCAGCAATAAAAGGACTTGTAGAATCTGCATAACAGATATTTAATAAATTACCTCCAGATCTCAGAAAATTACTAGAATAATCAATATAATCTAAGAGTAAAGACCTTTTTATACTTACTTGCCTAACACAGTAACCACAAGGAGCTTTCGCAGAGCTGAGCTCTTTTAATGGAATTATTTCTTTGTTTTCATACACAGAAATAGCTCTATTAAGTGTGCTGATTTATTTTTAGCTTCCATTGTATTTCACTGCAGACATACAATGTCAATCATTAAATGAAAATACCATCTCTCAGCCCAAATACTAGAGCTTGCAGCTCACACCCATGTTTGTGAGATAAGACACCAGTGGAAGACAAGTTCTCAATGTAGCTGAGAATTTCCAGCAGTAAATGAACAATGACAGCAGGAAAAAAAAAAAGGAGAGGAAAAAAAAGAAAAAACCCCACATATACTGAAAATCACAAAACAGTGAAATGCAGCATGAGATAATATGGCACAGGCTGCACCTTTTCACAGAACGTGGAAGGGGAGACAGTGCCAGCAACCTGCCTCTGGAAAGGAAGAGCCAGGGTGTACAAGTATCACCTGTCTTGTACTGTGCTCTTTTAGTGTGTTTTCAATAGAGCCTGTTAAGTGTACATGGAGATATCTTTTTTTCTTCCCCCCAAACAAAGGTGGTTGATTTTGTTTTAGTGAATTCTTTAACATTCAGTTTTAAAAGGCTTTAGCACTAGCTGAGGTTAAAAGCGACATGTAGCAAAAGGTCAGAAAAATAGGTGATACAGCACTAGTAAGCGTGCTGTGGTATTCTTCTACTGTCTTCCCTCTTTCACACATTATACAAGAGTTTGAGACTATTGTCATTAGGCAGATGCGTGAAAAACCACGCTGTGCAAAAGTCTTTAGCATCTATAGTATGCGCTGGAGAGGTAATTGTAAACTGTACTCAAAATGCATGCAGTCTACACCCGAGCTTATCTGAGGAACATACTGAAGACCTCATGGACAGAGAAAGAGCACCTCTTCTCCCATGGAGCAGGAGACCTCAGGCTCCACATGAATAGATTTCCTCTCTGTCAAAATAATGGCTATGAGAGGAATTTTTAAACTTTAAAGATGGGCTTTGCAGCATGCTTAGGTGACTTGGTTACATATCTCCTCAACTTGCACTAGAATTTTAAGAATACCAATACAAAAATTCAAGACATTAAAAAGCCCTTGATCTTTTCATGTAATTCTGACTGAATTACAATCTTGCACAAGTTTCCTGCTCCAGCAAAATAAATTACTTGCTTCTCCTCCAGTGCCATCTTGTTTTTCTAATTACCTTGCTGCATGTGTTCTATCACATACACTGCCTTCCCTTGGATTAGATTTTTGCTTTTGGAAGAATTAAGGTTGGTTTAAAACTTACTAACTTTTCCTAGATAGCCAGCTTACTTTTCTCCTGCTTCCATTTTTATTCAAATTACTCCTGACTTCATGGTTTATGTCCTCCATAACAATGCTATGGTTAAGTAGCTTTCATTTTGACGCAACAAATTTTAAATTTCCTTATTTTACTTCGGAGCTTTTCTAACTAGACCCCTTCCCTTACATTTTAACATTGTTTTTATGAATTAAAAAGAAAGACAAGAGAACAGTCAAAATATCATTAAAATTCTTTCAGCAGATTTATGCATTTCATGTATCTCTTCCAGAGTAATAGACTACGCATTTAGCAGAGCTGCTTAGGGCTTTTTTCAGCAAGCGTGTTGCTTTTTACTTCTGTCCAACGGGAGCAGAAATACATCAAAGCAAATTATTAAGTAAAGATTGTTTTGGGAAAGGGGGGAGAAGTGAAACAGATACTTAAGACAAATTTCAAGTAATATTCCACATTGACATTTAAAGAGAAAATGTAAGTTTAAGTGTTGTGAGAGTTACACATATGTGTAAGAAGACAAAACCTCTTATTCAAGATTTGCTAAGAAAGAAAACTGTCTTCTCTATATTACTTTTCCTAGAGGCATTAATTTCTCTTTTCTAACAGATTTATTTGCGATTTCTCGACTATCAAATGGAGCATTCAAATGAATGCAAAAGAAACTTTGTTGCTGTATACGATGGAAGCAGTTCTATTGAAAACCTGAAGGCAAAGTTTTGCAGCACTGTAGCAAACGATGTCATGCTGCAGACTGGGACAGGTGTGGTACGAATGTGGGCAGATGAAGGCAGTAGACTAAGCAGATTCAGAATGCTATTCACTTCATTTGTGGATCGTAAGTAGATTTTAAAGTGCTTATTCACCTGGTATCAGGGTACTTCAGGTATTTTAGGAAAAGCATCAGCTATATATTATGCAGCAGGAACACACAAAAAAGGTTATTTCCATTTCCTTCATCTACTATCAGGTAAATTAAATACTTGTTTTATTACAGTTATAAGCATGGTTCCTGAAGAAAGGCTTTCCTCCACTCTTAAAAGCTTTATTTTTCATTTGAATTCAGTAATAATACATCCCTAGACTATGTCCTTCTCACAAAGAGTTCTACAAATAAGCACAGACTTACTTAAAAAGACAGCAATTGGACTGAAGTGTGCGCACCCACTAGCCCCCATCTTGCAGTTCCCTGCCTGACACCACAACAGGCTCTTGTCAAGCCCACACTGGATGTTCAGAAGTGTTAGAAAACACATGTGACCCTGCAGAGTCTGGATCTTCTTCCCATCCACAGCCCTACCTTCAGTTTCAGATCTGGAACTGCACCCAGTCCAGCTACATCTAAGCTGCTACCTCCTCCTCCTCAGCCGCATGTGGCTCGAAACAGTCCCACACATGCTCCCTTCGCAAAGCCCAGCTGTGTTGCACAACCATGGATAAGGACTCAAATTCAAATTTATTTAAGAAGGCTATATTAAAAGCAGAGCTGTAAATGCAGTCCGGTTTTCTGTTTGGATCCCATAGCCTGGGTTAGAGATCATCTTTATTCTCATTGTAAATGAAGATGTTTCTTGAAAGTGTGCGTTTTGTGATATTTTCTTGTAAGTGCTTTTTGCTCTGAACTTAGTGGAATTTTATTGCCTCACTTACTTGCAAAGGACAACATCGTCCACATTGCAGAACCTGAAAATAAGCGGCATCTTCAGCATAAAAGTAGACTAAGTTTAGAACTGCGGAACGGATCCAAGATACATGGGGAGAGCTGAATAAAATATATCTGCCACTTCAGGAAATCAGACCTATGCTTGTGCTAAAGGTTTTCAAAAAGTTCTGCTTGAAGAATAAATAGCATATCTCTGCTGTCAAAGAAATAATGTTTTTGACAGAACTAATGTGTCTGTAGCCAGTCCTGAAAGGAATCTTTGTCACCACACCTTGCAAAAAAAGTTCAGGTTATAGGTAACAAGTAGATTTCATATTCTGTGCCATAAAACAGTGAAGTTTAACACAGGAGAGAAGTTACTTTAGAAAGACTTTTAGAGAAAGTAACAGAGACTTGTAAGAGAAGTAACTTGTTGCTTACCTGGGTGCATGGTAGTAAGAAACAATCATATGTTTCAAACTAGTGTATTGTTTAACCTACAATAGGCATTTAATAAAGTTTAGATATTGTGAATTTCAGTAAATGTCAGTTTTCAGCACAACTTGCTTGCAAAATTTATAACTGCTTTTCCAATAGCTTTTATTTCAATACATTTCTTAATATTAGTGATAGTGCAAGTTATTCCAGTTTTCAATCTAGAAAATGCTATGAAATTTGCCAGGGAAGTTATCCATCTATATTATAAGTATTGGAGTGGGTTTTTTTGTTGAGTTTGGGGTTTTTTGTGCGGGGTTTTTTTTTTTTTTTTTTTGAGTACAAGAGGGTGAAACAGTAACTACTCCTAAACCTAGAGAACTTTCCAAACTTACAATTTTAAAGCAACTCAAAAGTCATTGGCAGAAGAAAATCTGCAAAGGTACGTGGTTATTCTTATTTATCTTCTAACTTGGGATACTGTCTTTCTTGGATAGGGTAATTCAAAAGTATGTGTCTGCAAAATGTTTCATGTATTTTTAAATAACATAGTGATAAGCAATTTTTCTAAATTAAAATAGTGAATCCATGCTTATCTTATTTTCAGATCGTTAAACTATTTTGCTCTTATACCTTACTAGTGATTTGTAATTATATGAAGCCAACCATGAAAATAATCAATATTTCTGAAAGGGTTTACGTAAATGAACTAATTGTGCACGACAGTCACCTAACACACACCTAGTGCTGCTTGCAGATTTTACTAAGTAATTCAGCTAACAGCAATGTTAAAAATCAATGTATTTGATTTCTGGCTTGATTGAATACATGAATAATGATAGATATAAAGAACACTGTGTACATTGCACCAGTCTTAGGCAGCTGTTGTGAGAGGAGTCCAGCTATGTCCTTGAAGTCCTGGACTGGAACCAATCAATCATTGTGACTTTTAGACTTTGTACTCCCCAAATAAGAAACAAAAGGAAAATTAAGTCCATTTGTCCCATCTTTATAAACTTGTGAACAAAAGCCATGTCCAAAAAATGTTAAAGAGACTACACAGAATGTAAAATAGAGACTGTGCCGGCAGATGGAGAAGCAGCAGCAGAATGTATTATCCAAAAATACAGAAACATGAAAAAATTTCCCTGTTCAGGAAAATAAGAAAAGGAATGTGTCTTGCATCATAATGCTTCCTCTGTGCCTCCAAAAGAGCTACAACCCCATAGGAATCCATATTGAAACACCAGCAGATACACATGGATCCATGACAACCACTCTGGACACAAATTTCATAGAGCCTCCTTTGTATCGCAGTCAGAAATATTTTAGTAGATGTTGTGGCCTATTACATACATACATAGCTTTTTTAAGCTATTCTGTTTAAACGATGATCCTATTTATCCGTTATAAAGTAAAGCTTGCCCAATCTTTCTTTACAAATTCAGAAAGAAAAACTACCTAAGTATTTTCTCCCCACATGTGCTAACAAGGCCAAGAGCCTTTTGTTTTGTAGTCTGCATCATGAACATTTCCGTTTTAACTATTAGTCTTTCTCCCATTATATATATATATAATGGTTAGAAATGTTGAGTACATCTTCCTGTTTCTGTGAATTGCTTCAGGTTGTCTGGGATACCTATTTTTGTATCTAGGTTGATACTCATGCGTAAGTTTTAGTCTGTCATCATTTAGTCCTTCAGAGAGAAGGTGTGAATCCCTTTGGAATTTAATTGCAGCATCATTTTGGACAATACTTACATCATGACATACCATGATTTCACATGGTGCTTACAGATTAATGCTTACATTGTGTCTTAAACCATTAATGATGTGAATTGCCTTAGCATCCACTCTTGATACATTGTAGGCGGTAGTTTGGTACACCAACACAACAACAACTGGGTTCCTTTATATTTTCTTTCCTAAATAGTAGCAGTTGGTGAAACAGTTAAAGACTTAAGTAGTTAAGTCTGAAGGTAGGAAAATGTTTGATTTATTCTTCCATTTACTAGGTAATTGCATGGTTGTACTTAAAAAAAAAAAGTCCCACTGAATCGTGTCCCACTGAAAAATGGTTTGGCCCTTGAAACAAAGTGGGCATAAAACGTTCTTGAAAAGAGGCAGTTGGTTTAGAAGCTTAACTAGGAAGTGTGTCTATGTGAAGAGGATCAAGGAGAGGAGGTTTCCCAGGACCATATGCAGGCAGTTGCTGAACATCTCCAGGGATGGAGACTCCACAGCTACTCAGGCAACCCATACCAGTTAGATGCTCCATGTCCTTATCTTCATGCCATTTCCCTGGATCCCCCTGTATCTGTTTTGTACTGGTGACCCCAACACTGAGCATAGCGCTCCAGATGTGGCCTCCCAGTGCTGAGCAGAGGGGAAGAATCACCTCCCTTGACCTGATGGCAATGCTGTTCCTAATACAGCTGAGGATGCTGTTGCTTTTTTTTTTTTTGCTACAAGAGTGCATCACTGTCTCACATTCCGCTTTTTCTCCACAAGGACTTCCGAGTGTTTGTCTTCAGAGATGCCTTCCAGTCTATATAACATGGAGTTATTCCTCTGCACCTGCAGGACTTTGAGTTTCCTTTTGCTGGGGGAAACATTACAAAGTTCCTGTCAACCCATTCCTCCAGCCTGTCTCAAACAGCAGCACAACTGCTTGGCTTATCAGCCACTCCTCCCAGTTTTGTATCATCTACAAACTTGCTGAGGGTGCAGTCTGTCCCAACATCCAGGTCAGTAATGAAAAGGTTAAACAGTGTGGGTCTCACTGTTGACCCCTGGGGTATACCACTAGTGACAGCCTCCAGCTGGACTTTGTGCCTCGTATCACAACCCTTTAAGCCTGGCAGTTCAGTCAGTTTTTAGTCCACTTCACTGCCCTTCCATGTAGTCTGTACTTCATCAGTTTCTCTACAAGGATATTATGGGATACGGTTTTGAAAGCCTTGCTAAAGTCAGGATGTACAATATCCACCACTCTCTCCTCATCTAAGCTAGTAACTTCATGGTAGAAGGCAATCAGGTTGGTCAGGCACGATTTCCTCATCAAAAAATCCATGCTGACTACTCCAGATGACTTTCTTATCCCCAATGCATTTGGAAACAGATTCCAGATTAATTGCTCTATCACCTTCCGAGGCATCGAGGGAAGCTCCCCTCTGCCCCATTCAGTAGGCCCTTATTTTTCGTGGCCTTCCTTTTGTTGCCGATACACTTGAAGAAGCCCTTCTTTTTGCTTTTCATGTCCCTCGCCATACTCAACCCCAGGTAGGCTTTGGTTTTCCCAGACCCATCCCTGCAGACTCACTGTGTCTGTACAGATTCCTACCAGGGAACCTGACCCTGCTTGCACCTAAGATGACACCTCATTCATAACCAATGCCATGGGTATGATCTATACCTTTCTAAGTATTGATCATATTTTAAAGCAGTGTTCTTCAGACTAAATCTACTTTCCAAACAATTAAATTCTCAACTCAGTGGAGCAAGGAAGATACATGTGATAGCTGCCATGACCTTTTTAAGCACTGAAATTACATAGATAAACTCTTCCAAAATACACTCTAAAGTTCTATATTACATTAAAGTACTACAGCACTTGCGCTACAATTAAAGCACAGGCTTTCTATATGGAACATCTTGCCAGGGGTTAAGCAGTAACAGGAAGCTAATATACACAAGCTTAAAACCAATGAGCATAGGTTACCAAAATTCAGTGGAGTAAGAAACAGAAAGACAAGCTGTATTAAATTTAGGAAATACAAATTCAGAATTAAAGGTTTGAATTTTCTTTTCTTTTAGGCATAACTCCTCTTTTTGTCACTGAGACTCTGAAGCCTACCAAAAGGACTAAGCGAGAAAAACGCTGTATTCAGGGCTAGTCACCTTCCTCCGCTGTACTCTTTGGGTTTCACATCATGTTTCAGAGAATCCAGGCTGCTCAAGAATAAATTCTTTCTATGAAACCAAATAGTAGAATGTCTGTCACACATCTTTGTGGTTTAATATATGACTCCAATAATAACATACATTTCTATCATTAAAACATCCACATTAGTGAGGCAGAGAAAGGGAGGGGGAATCAATTTCTTGTCCAGTGCTCTGAATTCATAAAGAATTCCCTATATATATTATACAACATCCTGAAAAGAATTATTACTATTCTTTCCAATATATTTTTCTAATGTCAAGGAGCTATAACAAACATTCACGGAAACATAAAATCTTCAGGGCAACTTTCTCGTTCATTTATTATTTCAAATTTATAACTATATATAGACAGATAGATAAAAAGCTGAACTGTACTCTCTCTTAATCCCTGCATTAGCTCTAATAGGAGGATCTAAGAGCTTTGATTCACAAGCAGGAATGACTTAGATGCCTCCAGTTACTGAAATGTCTTGCAATTACTGACAGTCCTCCACAAGCTGAAATCTGATTTGCCTTAAGATACTAATGGGCTCTAAAATGCAGATGTTCAGGAACTGCTTCACAACCAGCTATACCATCTACATAGCAGATGCACAGCAGATTGAATAAATATATAATTGACAGCAAGCATGCGATTTTTAAGTATTAAGTTTTTAAAGACAAGTATTAAAGCTTTCTTCCATTATCTGTGTTGTGTGACTGTCTCTAGCTGCTACCCATTTTAAGCAAGAAGGTTTTTTTGTATCATTGATAATACACCTGAAAGCAACCTCATGAAGAGAGAATAAATCATACGATAATTAGTGATGTGCAGGAAAAGTGATTGTGTTTGAAACAGAGGTAAAGAATGAGTTTGCATGTTAAAAAAGTAACAGGAATTTACTAGTTTTATTGCAATGCATCAATTACTGAATATTCCTAATGTTTTCTTTCTCTCCTGCAGCTCCCTGCTCAGGCAATACTTACTTCTGCCATAGCAACATGTGCATCAATAATTCTTTAGTCTGCAATGGCATTCAAAACTGTGCATACCCTTGGGATGAAAATCACTGCAGAGGTGAATATAGTGCAAAGTGTAGCCTTTATGAGCTAGGCTGGTCAGTTTGCCTTTCAAGGAAGTAATGAAAAGGCTTTTTCCTGGAAATATGCTGAAGACAGCTATTTTATTAATCTCAGGAAGGTGTTCCAAATTTTTTATTTAAACTCAGGAAACATGTAAGAATCCTGAATATTGATCTTACTGAATTCTATTTCCTGTTAAGCTGACATCCTTTTAAAATAGAGTATATGCTGAAGAGGAGGAAATTTAATTATAAAGCAGTATTTCCCAGGTTGCATCCTATTCATTTCTAAACTTTAAATGAAGCAAGGATCATAGGGACAGGTAATACCTTTTATTAGAGAAAAGAAATATAGAGTTGGAAAAGACAGACAAGCCTTCAAGCACAAATAGCCTTTCTCAGGACTGAAATAGAAGCAACAATCTTCAAAGACAAATACTATTTTAAAACATTTATTTTCAGTTGTTAATTACACTGTCTCAGAGTAAATGCAACTGCTGCATATGGTGTGAGAAAGGGTGGGAGGAAGGAGGAATTGTTAGGAGGCAAGAAGTCATCAAAATCACTGCTTCTATAACACAGGGCAGGGGAGGATTGTTTAAACCATCAAACTACCGTAAAGACTTGTTTCAATATCAAGTTTTGAAAGAAACAATCTCATGATTTGAGGAAATAGTTATTCTGCTAAAGCACAACTATATTCACCTGTGCTTCAACAATAACTGAATTTGAGTTGGAACAAAACCAGCTTAAGGTCAACATTTTTTCTTGGTAAAAGAAAAAAAAAAAAGAAACAACAACTTAAGCTTGGGCTTTTTTGACAAATGGAATAGTATAAATAGGTCTTAACACAAAACTCCAGAAAGGTTTAAATACATACTCCACTGCAAAGATAAATGGACCCTGCAGGAGGGGTCAAAACTTCCTTGATAGAAAATTTGAAATAAAATGGCTTTTCAACACACAAATGCAGCTTAATTTTTTTAGTAAAGAAATATTACTTTGAAACTGCATTTTGAGCAAACAAAAACATTCACACCACCAATACTCCACTGCAAGGTATATTATGGAAGCTTTCCAGTTAACAAAACTGATCCATAACTCCCAAGTTTTCAGTGTAAAAGTAAGCTTCCTCTAAACAATCTTTAGCTTTGATAATATTCCATGTGCCTCCCTCAGTGCCATTTCTAGATCTTTTTCCCATTTCTACCAACTTCTTTCTAGAATCTTGCCTAGAATCCACACTTCACTCACGTGCAGTATTTAAAAAAATTAATTCCATAAAGACTGTATCACAATGCAAAGAAAGAGTCTTTCCCGATATTTGTAAATTGCTGTGTCTGGTGCCAAATAACCTTCCGTGTTTTATGTTGAACACAGTCTAAATTCTGCTTTCATACTTGCATAATTAAGAGACAGCTGAAGACTGGATCCATATCGCCAGCTAAGATAGACTGAAGGGACACTGATGCAACCAAATGAGCATATCTAGCCTTAAAAAGAAAGTTTTTCACAATAGTGCGCAATTCCTGCAGGTACCCAGAGTTCTCATTTAGTCTGTATCAATAGCTACTGAAATCTGAGCATATTGTGACCTACTTTATGCCTAAGCCCAGTGACACAAAAATTGATAGGAATGTCAGTGGTGTACAATTTCTTTTTAGAGACTGGAGAAGAAATCACCTTTTGCATAAAATCTTCCAAGAATTAAGAAACCTAGATGCAGATGAGAGAACTGCCATCGCACTGAAATGTATACGTCCCACAAAACATGGTAACATTAAGATCTAAGCTAGGCAGGACAAGGGGAGAACCTCCTTCACATTGAAGGTATAAATATAACTCAGAGTAAAGAGTATAAGCTCTAAAATAGAACTGTATTTCAGACATAACTTCTTCTTGGTCAATTCCTTGGGAGTCTGCTTAGTAGATGGATTGTTTCAAGGAGCATATGATGATACATAACTCTCTCTGCATACACTGTGTGTGGAGTACTTAGGGGCATAACACACATACCAAGATATCTGAAAATAATATGCAACGTTCAGGCTACCACATTTTCTTCTACATAGTCTTAAATGCTTTTCTCCCCAACAGCAGATGTTGCAGAGTCTCAGCGTAGAATTCTTTTAGCCCCCTAGTACAAGTACGTTTACAGAACAGAAATCCAACTATAAAATTTTAATCTTCAAATAAGAATTTTAAGTATGGAAAAACATGATGTTCTGATGCTGCCATCTTGTGTGTTTTCATATGAAGTACTAGCCAAAAGTGCCATATGATTCAGGTTGGTTGGGTCACCCCCTGCTCCCCTCCTCTCCTTTTTTTTTCCCAACTGACTTGATTACTGGACTGCTATAACTGGAGTATATCTATGCTAAAGCTCCCTGTGTTGAAACAGGTATAACAGACTTACACAATAGGCAGTGTCATTAAATTTCCAAGAGATGTGAAAACAAATAGTACAGTCAATCTTACGTCATCACTAATATTTCACTTTAAGAAGTGGGTAATTTTAAATCTAGGTTTCCTTCTACTGACATCAATGGGAAGGCTACCAGCAGGTGCAAACCATGGTAAGAGAAGCATCATCTGTAGCTGTATAAAATCCTATTTAAACTCATAGATTTTGGAATATGAATTGATGAGTATAGGTTCAGGATTGAAGCCACATCCCAGCCCAGTCAGCCTGTACTGTCCACAGAGTTCCACCTGCCACTGAGTTATCATATGGCAGCCACTAATGCAGCCAGGGAATTAGACTTGCTGAACAAATGCACAGATCCAGTATGATAAATCCCATTGACATACAGGTCTAGTCTGCAATGCCATTAAGTAATTTCATTAATACAGCACTTAGATGGCAATCAATACAGCTTGCTTCCTTTTAATACATGATCAAAAGTGTGAGAAAATAATAAAAGCCTGATCGTAATCCTAATTTTTTATTTGCAGAAAAGAAAAACGCTGGATTGTTTGAACAAATCACCAAAACTCATGGAACAATCATTGGCATCACATCGGGGATAGTTTTAGTTCTTCTCATCATTTCAATTCTAGTACAAGTAAAGCAACCTCGCAAAAAGGTTATGGCTTGCAAGACTGCTTTCAATAAAACTGGTTTCCAGGAAGTATTTGATCCTCCACATTATGAACTGTTTTCACTAAGAGACAAAGAAATTTCTGCAGATTTGGCGGATTTATCAGAAGAACTTGAAAGCTATCAGAAAATGAGACGTCCTTCAACAGCTTCCAGATGCATTCATGACCACCACTGTGGCTCCCAGGCCTCTAATATGAAACAAAGCAGGACAAACCTCAGCTCCATGGAACTTCCCTTTCGCAATGATTTTGCGCAGCCTCAGCCAATGAAAACATTTAATAGCACATTCAAGAAGAGTAGTTACACTTTCAAACAAGCACATGACTGCCCTGAGCAAGTCATAGAAGACAGGGTGATGGAGGAGATTCCATGTGAAATCTATGTTAGAGGAAGAGAAGATACGGCACAAGGTTCATTATCTATTGACTTTTAATTTCCTAGTGAAGGTGGTATCAGTGTATATACAAGAAGCTGGTGTATAATGACAGTATATGTATTAAATATGTACTATATGCAGCGTGTGAGATGCACACACTTTTAGCTTATTACACTTCATTTAGGAAAAAACCCACAAATTCTTCATAACTAATTATTGCTGAAAAATGGTGGATTTCCTCCCATCTTCCTAAGCTACCTATCTAGTGGAGGAGTAAGACAGAGACTTTGCATGGAAATAAGTTAAGGTTATTGGAAGGAAAAAAAACCCAACAACTACTAATCATTGAACACTGAAAACAATGACTACTATTCTCTTCCTCATATCATTTCCTCTTCTTTAGATGTCTGCTTTTCAAGACAATTTTAATACCTCAGTTATGAAAATAAAAGTGCACCACGTGTATGTCAACATAGGTGTCTTATTGTATTTGTCAAATTGAAAGTAGAGTTAGTGTTAAGTGCCAGTTAAGACTCAAGAATTATGTTACAGCCACCTGTTTCATCTTGCCTACCATTTATACTGCCTTTAATTATCAGTCCCTTACTCTCTGCTTTGTGGGAAATAAGTATGAAAGATTGCTGCCTTTCAAAAATATTGAGTTATATTCATTTTACTACATTTGGAAATATATAATCTTTGCAGCTTTTGATTAACACACAAGTACTCATGTTATTCTAGATGTAGACTTTTACAACAGTTTTCTTTCAAGAAGGTTTAGGATTTTAAAATATTCTGCCATATATTATAGATCCATATGGCTCACTGATTTCACAGCTCTGTAGTTAGAAAATGTTCCTGCATTTTCCAAGTATTTACATAAATAGACTTTACTGTACATTTGTATATTAAAATAGCCTTTTACTCCTTATCACAGCCAATATTCCCTACTGAAATCAGTGATGATACTTTTAGCTCATGTCCTACTTGCCTGAAGAGAACAGCTCTGAGGTCTATGTGACTACCAGGTATATGAAGATACTGGAAACAAAGGAAAAAAAATCCCAAAGCAACTCTTATTAAACCTTACAGAACCCTTCTTGTGCCCCTTGTTTCCACTTGGAAAATTGCACGTTTCATACCTTTTTTAATGGTGGTTTGGACCTAATTTTAAAATTTTTACAATATAGAAAATTTTTTAAAATATGATGATTCTCATTGTGGTTTTTAAACTTAAACTTTTTATATAGTTTGATACTGTACAGACTATTTATTAAATCAAAATCTAGTTCCTGTACAGCAGGCTTGTTTCAGTGTCCATAATAGCAGCGCTGAGTAATGTGCAGTGGCTGCTGCATACATTGCAATTTGCCAAGAAATACTTAATATGACTTCCACATTAGTCTACATTTTATTCCCTGGTTTCTTTGGGCTATTCTGGTATTTTGTTTACAGGAAACCTTTCACCAAAAGGTGAAATATTTAATTAAAACAGTTCTCGATAGATTTCATTTACTTCTCATTGATTTCAGTAATAAATATCTCACCATGACCTATTATTACAGAATGTTATTTGTGATGGTCTGTTAGTTCCAGATTCTTTCAACAAGTAATATGTAGTTTTACGTAGGTCATTTTTGTCCATATAACTCTTGTAAGTGGTAGATTTGCATGATTAAGTTTTCTTTTTAAGGTATATTTGTCCATGTGATAAAAATAATGTGATCCCTGTTCTTTCCTAAGTAATGTTGTCTTTGAACAGTAAATCTGTAATAATAAAACAAATAGCAAGCCTCTAAAGCCCAAGTCTGTGGCGAAAAGGGGAAGCTCTATTGAAGAAGTTCCCAAATGGCCGGAATAATATTTCAGTCTCAGTTGTAACTTTTTGATTACATGGTCAGAACACAACTACTTTTTGGCTTCCCCAGAGCTTATAGGTGAGCTCCCATAACCAGTCATGCCTTTTGTGCATAACTTTTTCCAATATCCCCAAGCCCAGCTCTACAAGCTTTGCTTTCCCCCCCTTCCTTGCTTTCTATTCTTTTCTTTGTCTTTAGCATAAAGATAAGATACTCCTGCCTAGTTAACACCTGCTCCCGATTCCCAATACAGATCAAAAACTCTCCTGGAGGGAGCTTTTCAGTGTTTCTGTAATATTTCAGTATTTCTGCAATAGCAGACCCAACCTTTACTGTGGCAATAGCTGTGTGCTCAAACAGAGGGAAACCGAAAGTAATAATGATTTCTATACGCTTCTATAAATAGTAAGGGCAGGAAAATGAAATATCAGTGCTTATTGGAAGTAAGGCGAAGTTAACACATTGAACCTAAAAATCTGAAAGGAAAACTTGTGTGTGGTGTGTTTAAGAAATAGTGTATCTGTACATCTCATTGTAATGTTGGGTTCAGTTACTTAGCTGTGCTTTAAGAAATGAGTGGTAACTATTAAGATCCATAATTCCACTTCCATTATAACCAAATTCCCTTCACTACAGAGAAAAAACTGTGGACTGCTTGGTATCACTCAGAGGGCAGAAAGCTGACATTTTCAGCAAAAGAGTCTAGTATTGGTTTTGCAGTCTCAGTCCAGTTGGAGCCGATATTGTGGTCTTTAACCTCTGTTATTCATGAAAAACACCACCTTTAATATTCTTGCAGTATCTAAGTACTTTTAGCATATTTCCATTGTCTCCATCTTAAATCCATACATTTCTAGGAGCATCCCAATTTTGCACTCAGTTGTACCCATATCTCCAACACCCTCCATTAACATTGAATGCACATAAACAAAGACACATTCCCTGGACACACATTGACCAGGAAGAGGCCAACAGCATTAACTACTTTTTGATATTTATAATTAATTTTTACCTTGTATCATAGTAGCTTCGACAAACTGTCTAACATGAAGAAGGATTTGTTGTGAATAAAAGTGTAGAAGTAAACCTACAGCCAACACGAAAATAAAAGTGACCAAGAACGCTGATTCTTGAGACTTCTGTAAAGAGACATCTTCTCAGCTTCCTGAGGAGGGGAAGTGGAGAGGGAGGTGCTCTTCTCCTTGGTATCCAGTGAGAGGACATGTGGGAATGGTTCAAAGCTGTGCCAGGGGAGAGCTAGCCTGGACATTAGGAAGCCTTTCTTTACTGAGAGGGTGGTCAAACACTGGAACTGGCTTCCCAGAGAAGTGGTCGATGCCACATGCATCTTGATGTTTAAGAGGCATTTGGACAATGCCCTTAATAACATGCTTTAACTTCTCATCAGCACTGACTTGGTCAGGCAGCTAGACTAGATGATCATTGGAGGTCCCTTCCAACTGAAATATTCTGTTCAGAGGTACCACTGTCATCATATAGGAAACTCAGACTTAACACTGTTACTGACTCTGAAATGTTTCAGTGATCACAAAAATACTAACTTGTACTTAAAATGCATGAGATTCTCTTATCTGCTATAGGCATATTATAAGAATTACTGTCTATTTTTACTAAACTAATTCAAAGAAAGGTTACAAAAAGAGTTGTCATTGACTTACAAGAAAAGGTGCTTGTCATGTGAACACTTCACAAAATTTTTAAGTCATTAAAATACACCTTTTTTTTTTCTTGGTACAGAGAGTTCAGTGCATTAGCAGCAAACCTGCTGCTAAATGAGGAGAAAAGGCTTGCCTTATTTTCAAATGAGTTTAATCCTTAAATAAGAAGATTCTTGTATCAATGATCATAGTTTGAAAACTTAAATGTTGTTAACTATAATCCTTTATCTAAAAGGCTACCAACAGCAAAAGTAATAAAAAAGATCTTAGCACCTATACCTGAGAAGCCAAGCATAAATTACTGCTTGAAATGAAACAACTTAATTCATATGGATTTACTGAAACTTATCTACAGTTTGCTCTTCCTGTCTCCATGTATCTGTTCACAGTAAAACTCAGTCAAATCCATTTACTTTTACATGTCCTTACTGCAAAGTTTATGTAGGCACCCTGTGACTGCTCAGAAGGTCTGTAGACTGTTTACCAAAGCAAGATTCCTAATGTATCTCAGCGTGAAAGATAAGCTGGTTTTACCTTATTTGAGATCCCACTGTAACAACTGAAGATTAATTATGATGGGAGAACAGATTTTAAAAATCAAAAACCTTTGAGTTGACTCATGCTTTGAAAATGAGTATTTATAGTACCTATCTCAATGTAACAATATGAAAGCTACTATCTTTAAGACTCCTGTTCCTGTGTTTTCCAATAACTATCTCTGTATAGGGTAAATCCCCCCTATAAATACACAAATAAATCACATGTCAATATGCTCTAATATGTCGTTCTGTGTCACCATGGAACTGCAAGTTTATTTTCACATTCAGCTTCCTTTGCTACAGTCCATTTCACAGTATCAGCTTAACAAAAATCTGTTTTCCATCTGTTTGATAGATCAACGCCAACAACAGTCATTTGTGAATTGTCAACTTGTTCCCTCTTATCTAGCTATTAAAGATAATCTACCAGATAAAACAGCTTAGTTTTTATAAGTCTGTTCTTACAGAGCCAGACTCAGGGAAAAACAAAGTAAGAACTTGATGCCTTTGTATGTCTTTCCATTGCCATCACTTAATTAATGGTAATAGCTTTTATATTGGAGAAACCCATTAAAAAACAAATTTATGTCAATTCTGCTCAAGAAAAAATAAGGTATTGTAATAAACCAAGTAATAGTTATTATAACCAACCAATAACACCTACACACCTAAAATTCAAAATAATTTGCTGTTTTGGAACCTGAATCATGCCTTCTGAAGAGGAAGAGCTGTCAATGCTGCCAGAGTACTTAAAGGATATGTATTATACCATCTTCTCTGAAGAACTACTTCTCCTCCCAGACACAGATTTCCTAGACATCTTTAGAGAGTTAAATCTTATTTCATTATTTTATTAATTTATATAAAAAAGTAAGCGTATAGGTTACATCTTATAATTAACCTCAAAGTACATTTTCACCTCCATAAAAGTTGCTTCTGTCTTCTTTCCAGATGTATTTAGGAGCAAGAAGTATATCATAGAAGCATTTATCATTAAACCACAGCATTTCAGAGTTTAAGCATTATGTTAATTTCTGAGTTTATACTGCAGCTTATTTTTCACCTGAAAAGTAAGAGACTAAAAGGAAAACTCAAAGCTCACAGGATTATCGCTTTAACCTCAAATGAACACGCCTAAACTGGAACAGATTACAGCAGTGTTCTAATACTCAAGGTTTAGTATTTTATGGGGAAGTAATATCAGAATTAAAAGGGCAAGTGTTTTTTATGCGAGAGTGTTTAGTTTGCACTTCATTATCACACTCAGTTTGCTCATAACACTTGTCTTTGACTACTACATTCACCTGTGAATAACACAGGAATCCAGAGCTTAAGCTTCCTTTCAGTTCCACTGGCAAAGCACATCAAATCGTACAAAAATTAAAAAAGCTATTTGCAGTGACAGGAGTTGAAAATTAAAGAATTCTTTGTTTTAAATACAAAATGGGAGACAATAAAATAGTCACCACTGGACATTTCTGAGACAATGTTTAATTCACCCTTCAACACAATCAAATTACTCTCAAGGTAATAAAGCATACAGTTCTGCTTAACCAATACGCTAAGTTCCCTCACTTCAGTAAGCATCCTCAATACCCCAAATAATTTGAAGCCAGCTTTAGCACTGAGTTTACTGGATAGCATCTCAATTACTACTTATTATTATATAATAAGATTATTTAGTGATTAATGGGGTGAAAAAAGCAGTAAAATACTCTTGAAAGCAATTACGAGAATAACAGATTCTTAGAAAGACAAGTCAATAAATCCCAAGTCTCTTAAACATTGTAATGAATCTTCTATTCATAAAGAACAAAGTACATACGCAATACCACTCATTACTGGCTCTCCACTGTATGTTTGATAACCCAACAGAGCAGCTGAAGGCCTGAGGTGAAGCCAAATAATTTTAATTTTTCTGTAGTAATAAAAACCAAAGATATCTAGTAGAATGAAGATGTTTGCTTTGCACTTACCAGAGGCAAAATATTCTGCACAGGCCATTTTATCTTCTGTCATCCTTAAGTTTTATCCTTAACAGTGAAGGGAATTCTGGAATATGCAAGAACAGCACAAAATATTTATGTAAAATGCAGGTGTATAATAAACAAATCTAAAAGTAATGGATATTTAAAATAATCCCAAATTTAGGTAATTTTTAGAGCTGTGTATGACTCCTAAGGTTATCATATTCTCCTAGATATTTCTGCATTTATATCTGTTTTGACAAGTTTGAATACAAGCACTCAAATCTGTGCAAGACATAGTAATAACGGAAAACTAATAACTTTAAGATCCAGAACTAATAAAGCTGCAACCTTGGAAAGCTTTACTGTACTGCACTTTCCACATTGGAGTAGGAGCAAGGACAAACATTAGCATAATGGAAACTCATCCTTTACTTTAACTAGCAGAATGCAAACATTAATTATTTCTTAGTAATTGTTAGAACACACACAAAAAGTTTGCTTGTGTTTTTTTAATTGTAGTTAAAACTTCCCTTTAATTATTAGTGTCATAAGATAAAATGTTCTCTAAAGCAAGCATGTGGATTTCTTGCCCACAAAGAGCTATAATAGGTAGATTTAAATATTACATTACTGTGTTTAAAACCAGGTATTTCATAAGTTTAATGTCAATTTTAAAAGTATCATAAGCTGCATTACATACACTCACAGAATAGTTTACATTACAACAAGTTGCCAGACATGTAACATCAGGATTTAACGACAACATTTCAGTACCACCTATAACATTACTGCAGTGCAGCTAGCAAATACTAATGCTCAACAAGAGAAATAAAAAGTGAAAAAAAATCACTTTCAGTAGTCTCTTCTCAGGAACACGAATAAAGGCTACTAACTGTTCTTTAGCAACAGTGCCAAAGAGGGAGCTCAATCTAAAAAGCAGCCCTCAAGGCTTAGGGGAGCATTAACTAGAAGAAAGACTGTAGTAGATATTTCTACATTAATTATCCTATTCCTAAAAAGATTGTGCGTCATTTAAAAGCAAACAAAAATACCCACAAATGTGATCAAACAAGCACTACTAAAGGGAAGATACATAACTGAATTCAGTTTTATTTGAATTAGAACTGGAGGTTATGGCTTATCCTTACTGTAGGATTACACGGAAATTAATATTGAAAAAAGATATGGAACGGTCACTTCAGATTTACAGTAAAATAAAAAATTGTTTATGTAAATTTGCAGGAAAGTGCAGATTGTTTGGTTGCCTTGTTGAGTTACAAAGAACAAGTTTACAATGACTGAAGGAACTGGAAGAAAGCCAAGCCCATCCCGAAGCAGAACTTGTCTGCCTTATATTTGAAAGTGTACTAACTAGTCTTCTGCTTGCCTTATCATGAGGCTACCTTCTTTCATCATGGAAACACTTTACATAATGATAGGAGAATATCTGAAATGAATGGCAATCTTGCCTGTCAGTCCCAGGCCAACCTTAACAGAAATATCCAATATGACATATCCAGGGGAAAATAAAAATATACAGCCTGAATTCCTTCTCAGACAGGAGCCAAGTTTTAGGGTCTAATATAAAGCCTACGAGATGCAGTGGATAAGCAACCAAGAAAAAAAAAAAATCACAGTCTGCTAAGGAACTAGATCTGGATCCCCCATGAACAATAGACATTAGCTTTATTGAACATGATGAAATACTTTTCAACACTAAGCCCCACTCAAGTTGAAAGATCAAGACACATCCAAACATCTAGAGTACGATTTTGAAGGCTAATACATAATGTAAGTGATCTTATTGATTAACAGCAAAACCCTGTTATTAAGGTCAGATGTGCTTATTGATTTTTTTTTCCTTTTTAAGGAAGACTTTGTATGAATATTAATGGATAATGCCTAGAATCAAAGAATTGAAAGATGATTTAGCAAATTAAATTAAACCAGGTTCTCTCTGTTCCCAGCAGACAAGCTATATAAGCAAAATGCCACATCTGATCTAATGTTTATTTTTTTAAAAGGATTTTGAAAGAAAATCTTTGTCATAAACCTTTTCAGAAAAGGAAAAGCTAGATAGGAAAGTATAAAAAAAGGAAGGTTAAATTACAAAAGTATCAGAACAGATACTCCACAAAAAAGCCTACAAAGGGGTGAAAAATTCAATTGTATATATAACCCAAGGCATAACTCATGTGTCTTTAACGCCAATACAAAGCTGAAAAATGGAAATGGGTTTACTTTGCTAGAGCTCAAAAAAACTACATTATTGAAACACTGCACTCTTCCACTGCAAGGTGCCTCATTTATTACTAGTGTAAGTTTATCACCCATCTAATGATCTAATTTTCCTGTACTGACACCACTGAAGGTTTTACAATGTAACAGTAGGTCACATCACTCATCATCCTGATGGTGCATAAAATAGATCAAAGACCCGAGTTTTGTTTCTACTGCAAAAAACCTCTTAAGCACAGACAAATCGGATTATTCAGAAATACTGTCTTTAGCCTGCTACAACAAACATAAAAAAATAGCTAAACCTATTTCCTTATCAAATGGGCCCCGTGTCCAGTGATGTCTACACACAGCATGTCTAAACAAATGTTACATCTTCATTAGTGTTCCATGTCAGTGTTAACTCAAATAACAAAACATAAACCTCAGATTGAATATGCTGCCAAAGCCTGCCAGCTCTGCTTCTTCCTGCAGTATTAACATCCATTAAGGCTGTTGATTGTGAAACTAGTTTCTATCCTTGTCCTTCACTCCATCTGACCAAAAGCTCAGAGACTACTGCTCTCTATCTTCATGCAGATAACAATTCATTTTCAAACCCAAATAAACATCAGAAAGTACAATAGTATTTTCCTGTAGCAATTATTTAAAATACTAACCCATTAATACCTATAGCAAACAGGGAAGACAATCTGCTAAACAGTTACCCAGCATCCCTGTAAGAACATACATATACAATTTAAAATATGGATATTTTCATCTTTGACAACCTAAACTTAAAAAAGTATGTCTACAGGAGAGAAAGGAGGATGCCATGGAAATTCTAACAAAGGAGTTAAGTATTTCCTGTTTTATTAGCAGCTTACTATCAGCATTAAAGATGATTAATAATATGGATATCTAGAAAACAAAGATGTTCAAAAAACTGAGGAGAGGTCAGCTTGAATAACCCATCACATCAATCTTTAGGGAAACAAATTAGGGTGCATTACTGTCACAGCTTTTGCTTAACATGGTTTCAGGGTTTAATCCAGTTATGTGGAAAGACTTGTAAACATCAAAGAAATAATTTTCCCCCCTCTCCCGAACACAAACAAGTGAAAAGGCTTCTTAATAAATCCTTTAAGCTGGGTACACAGCTCATACAGGGGGAAAGAGAACACTTAAAAGAATTCCTCTAAATTCTGACTTACTCTGGGATAAGGAATAATGCCTCAATTACACCCTTACCAAAACAGAGGCTTTTAGAAAATTCTTCCACTGGACAGTAGTTTACTGAATTACTACATCAATGTACATTTCAGGCTTTTAAGTCAGTGGGCCAAGGCAGAAATGAATCAAGAAAAAGGGCACATCATGCCCCCTTTACAATTACATTAATGATTTCTCCCATCTCTGACTGTGGAAAAGTTATTTACTGTATCTAAATTTCTGCCTACTAACAAGACTGAGTTGAGAGAGAAGATAAATGCTTCCTACTTCATTTACAGAAGTTGAATAGCTCACATTGCATTAGACTGGTCGCAACTTACAGTGGTCTCTTTTTACATCCTGATAAGCATACAAATGAAAGGCTTATGTTCCTCCATTAATACC
The DNA here is from genome assembly GCF_000687285.1 of Phaethon lepturus. Lineage (NCBI taxonomy): Eukaryota > Metazoa > Chordata > Aves > Phaethontiformes > Phaethontidae > Phaethon > Phaethon lepturus. Next base: position 39,973 of record NW_010549812.1, read on the forward strand.
AGCTAAAGCACACTGAAGGCCAAATAAATATGCAAAGAACAGGCTGGAAAAACTTGCTTGCAGTGATGTGATGTTCTAGTAATAACTGGTACTAAGTCATAGCACTAACATGGAAGAAGAGTCTCAGTCACGTACATAATTCATTGTACCCATTACAGTAGCGGACTTGGAAATTAATTAGTAAAGGTCATGAGTAAAGATTCATTTATGTATGTGCCTTTCTACATCAACTATTTCAACAATTTCCAGGTGATTTTTGTCTGCAGTTATCAACCATAATTCTAAGCACACAACTGCATTACAATCAAATTACAAAATAATACTGATTGGAAAAGGATACTGATGTAGTCAAGATTCAAAAGATAGAGTATTAACTTTTCTGTCAGGAGTCATGGATTGTCTTCCCAATTCTCCCATTGTTCACTTCTTTTCTTGGTTTAGTCATTTGAGGATCAAGTGATCAAATTTGTCTGTTAATTTCACGGATGCAGCAATAAAACGTTAACTGTCTGCCCTAAACATTTCCAACGGTGTGACAATACTAGTTTCCTATAAAATTCAGTTTTACTTCAAAATGTTACAGCAGACATGAACGACTCTCCTGAGACTTTTCAACTTTAGACTGTATTGCGCTCCTGAAACAAGACAGCATGCACATCACTGAAAAGAAACTGCATTTGTCCTCATTATATTTTCCTCCCGAACAAGATTGTGGTAATTTGCCAGAGCTAGTTTTCCCGGGGGGGTGGGAGGAAAACACACAACAAAGAAAGGAGTATTAAAAAAACCACTTACAAATAACTGCTTTATCTAGACTAGAGGGAAGGGAAAAAAGAAAGCCATCAACGCACAAAAAGTTACCCAGTCACCAAATAGCAACCGTCTTCCACTTGATACATGTGACTACTTCCTGCTGTCTCTGAGCAAAGTGCAACCAGTACTCTCATTTGTGCCGCAAAATAAGTATAACTGTTTTGTGGCATGTAAGTGACAAAAGAAAAATATTTGACCACAGTGTCTCTTTCATTACAAGGCATGATGCTTTTAATAAGTCTCCATCACAGGTAGGAAATTTACAATTTAAAAGAAACAGAAGACTGTCAGTAGGGA
>NW_010549812.1:41113-48339 GCF_000687285.1 Phaethon lepturus
ATCTTTAAAATTAGATTTAAAACTGTCCAAAGTGATCGACCAAAACAGCAAGGAGTGAAATACAATGTTCTGCAAAAATGTTAAGGTACCTGAAGACATTACCAGGATCCTGACTACATCGGTATCATATATTTTCTAAGTTCTCTCTACCTTTTCTTTTACCCAGGTCCTGAAAAATAAGAAATTGGGGTGTATTTAGTAAGAAAATTATATTTAGATTAAAAAAAGTTAACAGTAACTATCCACACAAAATTGCAAATACACCTAGTACATTAGTGATGGATCTTTTCAAGTTATCTGCAGCCAGAATACTGGCACTGTTATTGCTATAGGCATTATGCCGACAGTAGCTTTTTGGCAGCATGTGAACAGGTGATGTTCATTATTCAGGTCATGTTCTTCTAGAACAAACATTTGTAAACAAATTACTGTTTAAACTGCAATTTTCTGGCCAAGAGTACACTCGTGTAATCTGGTTTTGGGCACAGTTCCTCCTACTTCTAATGGGGAGGATACTAGAAATACCAAAGAAAAAAGTAGTCACAAGATAGATTAAACTGTTCTAACACAGAAAGGAGGATAACAGTAATGATAAAAATCTGTTTGGAGCAGAGTCTGCTAATAAAGGTAGGTGAATTATGTTTCCTTTATCTTTCAAAAGCAAAAAAAAAAAACCAAAACCAAAAAACAGAGAAGGGTGAGAAAAAGAAGAAATTCATCTTCTCTGTAGCACCATCAAAAATCCAGGCTTTGTAGTAACTTTGAATTTTGATTCAATTTAAATCAACACAATTCCATAAAGGTTGGAATGGTCACAGAGAATGGCAGCAAAGGTTAGATACTGTATTTGATATTAAATTGAAGTATCTCACTTTGCTGGCTTAGCTCTATTCAGCTTGATTTTTTTTTTTTTTTAACCCTATGCTGGGATTCAGCTTGTCTCTGGTCAAAGTAACTAATGCATAGGAACATTGGGCAAATTTGGGTCTTTACTAAAGGATGGTGAGGAGAATGTCTACAAAAACGTTTATTTTGGAGTAAAGTATTTCATTATATCTACTTCATACAAACTATCACAGGACAGCCACGTGCCAATGCTTCCACGCAGGAGAGTTCCTCTAAGGCAGCCCTTATGTCAGGACACGCTATGCTCGGCAGGCATGTGGCAGGCTGACTAGAAAAAGCCTGAAACACAAGGCTGCTTTTGGGTACCACTGGTTTGGAACGGGTACAGTAGGAGGCAGGAAATGATTGCCTATATCTAGTGACCAGTCATCTTCTAGATAGAGAGTAAAAGAAGCAGTTCCAGCAAGAAGGTAATTTATAGGTTACAATACTGAACAAAACATACAGTCCATTCCCTGATGAAACAAAGCCCATAACACTTCAAGAAAAAAGCATCACAGCAATGGATTATTTAAAGCCTCCAAGAAAAGCCTGCTTTGATGGAAACTAAGCAGAAAATTAGAGAAAATGGAAACAAAGATTTCATTTATACCTGTGGCTATGAACGTAGATTAAAAAAGGAAGATGAAAGGCTGCAAGTTCTATTGTTGCTTATCCTGAGCCACCATAGGCTTAAAAGGCTACACATGCATTTTTGCTCTCACAGGGAAAAATGCTAAACTCCATAGATGATTCCTATCCTTTCAAAACATGGCTCAAGAACAATTTTTTTTTTTAAAGCAAATATCAAGGATAGGTGAACAAACTGAATATAAAATATTTTAAATGTTTTAGTATCAGAAACATTTCGGGATTTTTTTTTTAAGAGCAATCTAAGCAGCATATCAAATCTAGTATAAATAATCCTTTAATAATTCTCAAGGCCTTCTACATTTATTGCTAGCGACAGAACATTCAAATACAAGACTCAGGTCTCGATTAATTATGGTAATTAATTTTCTGTAGTTTTCAATTGAAGATCCCAACTGCTTGACAAGAGATAAGGGATATATTATGACTCACTTAGCTGAGCAGTTACTTGTGTAAGCAACCTACTATCTTTGATGAATCTAGTCACATAAGTAACAACTGTGTAAAAACAAGTATAGTTTTTATTACAAACGAAACCCTTATTTTCAGGTGCTCATAAAATAACTCCATTTTCTAATCAAAAAGCAGAGATAGCTCTAAGTATGGGTGAACCAGGTGGCTGCCTAACAGAGCCTGTATACATCTGCTATATCTACAACTGGTAAACTCTTCAGAGATCCTAACAGGCAACTTTGTGGGGCTTTTTATAGCTTAGAGGTTCTCCCGATACCTGATCTTTAGAAGTGAGAGATTCTACACAGTAATTCTATAAAATACCTCCACCTCCATAAGGTAAGTAAGGTAAGTATGCCCCCTGTAAGAACCTGCTTGCTTGCTTTCCACAGGATCATGGGAAGAAGCAAAGGCATATTACAAAAACAAAACAAAATTTTCACCCATGTCTGTCAGCTTCTGGAAAACCTAGCAGGAGGTGTCTACTACAGAGAACAGAAGGAAGAATGGCACAGGACAAGGCTTTCTTTTCATGTCAGTAGGTCTTTTGGGCCCACATTACCCCAGTCTATTCTTATCATAGAAGCTTCGGGTTGGAAGGGACCTTGTCCACACCTCCAAGCAAGAGGTCACGTGACTACCAACTTTGAGTAGTATCCGGTGATGCTTTGCTCACATGACTGTTTCTGTCATAGGAGTTTGCTACTTTCTCCTGGGGTTTACAGTTCTGTTATAAAATCCCATGCCTGATCAATGTAAAAAATTGGACAAAAAGTAAAAAAATCCATTTGTAAACATTGTGGGGTGTCCTGCTCTTTTCACTCCATACTACTTACTAAAACTACATAAATAGCACAATGAAGTTAAAAACAGGAACCACCTGCCTCTCCTTCACCTCCCTGAATTCTTTCTTCTCAAAGATGGGTATTAGATGTGATTCTGCTTTTTTCCTCTCTAAAAAGAATACCTCTAAATTATACTGTATGAAATTAAAACAAAATACGGACTACTATAAGCCATTTCTAGCAAATTTTACCAATGCTGCTTTAATATAGTTAGAATATAACATTCCCCATCCGTATTACTTCGAAAATTTTACTTTCAGACAACCCCAACAAAACACAACCGTCTCAGTGCTGCTTTATCCAACCTTCAAACATAGGCTTTCGAGACGATAGTTAAATATTAGAGTCTTGGTTTTGGCAAAGCACCATATATCACATCTGCCCAAGTTGGGCACTGTACAACAGTGTATCCGAAGCACTAGCAGCCCCAAAATATATATGACATTTTAAAGCAAAAGAGGATAAAACCAGTCCTATTGCTATTTGTCTGTTTTCTTTTTCTTGATTCAGACAAGAAAAAGGAAGCCGAACGAACAAAGCATGAGACAGTAAACAGCTTATCAGCAATAGTTGTGCCCTCTCCCTCCCTGCCTCATTCAAGTAAAAGAAGATCTAGAATTTATGGGATGCTAGAAAAATATTTTAAAAGATTTGAAGCAGACTCAATGCTTCAATGGGAAGAATGCAACAGTTACTGAAGTCCACATAGGAGCAGAAAGGTATGAACAGTCATTACCTGTGCAGCTCAGCTGGAGAAGGCTACTCAAAAGTACACAGTGAGAAGAAACAGGACTGCAAAGTAAACTCAAAACAGACCTTTCTGGCCCACTTGTCCTGGTTTCAGCCAGGGTAGAGTTAATTTTCTTCACAGAAGCTAGCGTGAGGCTATGTTTTGGATTTGGGATGAGAAAATGTTGATGAGGTGCTGATGTTTTGAGTTGTTGCTAAGTAGTCAAGGACAGTCCAGCTTCTCGTGCTGGCCTGCTAGCAAGAAGGCTGGGGGTGCACAGGAAGCTGGGAGGGGACACAGCCGGGACAGCTGATCCAGGCTGGCCAAAGAGATATTCCCTACCATATGACGTCATGCTCCGTCCATATATAAAGCTGGGACAAAGAAGGAAAGGGTGGAGGGATGTTTGGAGTGATGGCGTCTGTCTTCCCAAGAAACCATTACGCGTGACGGAGCCCTGCTTCCCTGGAGATGGCTGAACACCTGCCTGCCCATGGGGAGAGGTTAATGAATTCCTTGTTTTGCTTTGCTTGCATGCGCGGCTTTTGCTTTCCTTATTAAACTATCTTTATCTCAAACCATTAATTTCCTCACTTTTACTCTTCTGATTCTCTCCCCCGTCCCACCGTGGGGGAGTGAGTGAGTGGCTGGGGGGGGCGTTGGTGCCAGCTGGGGCTAAACCACACCACCACCTTTCCCAGATGACCTAGCAGCCCAGCGCAGCAACTGAGAGCACCATAGGAAATAATGCACCACAGTTTTTTGGGTCATGCCATTTTGATCCTATAGGATATGTATTCAGATTTGGAACAAAGAGAAAATAAATATACTAGAAGGTAATTGTAACATTTATCTATAGATATCTCAGACTTGGATGATGCAATCCTATGAATACTTTTCAGTACAGTATTTTTTTTAACCTCTGCTAAAATTAAAGGCCTTTACTACACAATTGGATCTTGCTGTTCCCCTGGAGCAGTCACTTCAAGAAGTTTGAATTCTAAACCACTAATACTTTTACAAAGAAAAATTGCCTTTTAGCATACAAAGTTGTCAAGACAACAGAGGTTTATAAAGCATTTAACAATTTCTGAATATATTTGATTTATAGTCTGAGGCTATTCCTATAATCACCCAACATTGATTTTCTTAGAAAAACAACTCTTATTCTGTGCTGTCATATAGTCTTAAAAGGACACGGATGCAAACCACCAACACACTTTCTGTGCTAGTTTTTTATAGAAAGTTAGAGAAAATGATTGTTTCTTTATCATAATTTTTACTTCAGTTATTCAACTATCAGATCAGCAGGATCCTTTCAGCACTAATGAATGTAATGACAATTTCAAAGCAGGCAAATCACTGACGGGTACTGTACAAGTTTGTCTTCAAATTCTGTCCACACATTTCAGTTCTGATCTGCATTATCTATTTTATTCTTGACCTGGAAGTCTAAGAAACCGAGGCTGCTGATTTCACAAACAGACTAATAACGAAGCGATGCGAATCGCACAAATGTTTTTTCTGCACAGTAAATGGGCAGAAGTAAGAAGAATGTTTAGGATATCTTGGTAAACAACCAAAAGTGTGCTGTGTTGGTATCCATATACCACTGAGATAGCTCAGAGGAAAAACAAAAAGGCTTGGAAAGCAAGGAATCCTATTAAATCAGAAAGATGTATTATCCACCAAGCCTTCCAGGACATTATCTCAGAACCAAGCTATAGACAAAGGTCAGAAAAGTAGTAATGAGGTTGCCCTGAAACAGTGTTGAGCAAGGAAGACTGCAAGACTGTTTGTAATTTACACAATGTTAGATCAGATAGTACAGCCCTACATAAATGCTGTTTTAAAAGCATTGTCAGAACCACAAATTCGGTTATTTTTTTCAAATTATTATTTTTGCAAATACTCATAAATAATCATGCGTTTGTCCAAATTTACCAAAGCGGTAATAATCACTGCTGTTTTAGCTTAAGAAATCTATTAAAGGCAATTTTGTTTATAATGACACACAAGACATGTACCTATGTAGAGGTACAGGTCTAAACTTCTGAAACCCAGTCCTAATTAAATTTCTTGCCTGAAAAACTACCATGTGTACTCTACCTCTGTATTCTTCCTCAATTCTCAGTGCTCTGCATTCCATTTTAGCTACCATTTACTTTCTTTGGTGTTTCCTGGGGCTTACAGGGAGGATGAAAGAAACATGTCCCTTTCTTCTCATGTTTATACTGGGTCATGATTGCAGAAGAAAGAAATTGGTAAGAAATTCTTGTACATTTTTGGAGAATCTGAGATGGACCATGTCAGCTACAATTCCTCCACTGTAATGATTTATTGTGCTGACTTTTTAAAGGATAACACAAAATTTATTTCCTGAACTAAATAACAAAAGTAGAATAAAATAATAGATATTATTGTGCAACTTGGAGTCTTGAAGTGAACTAAAACACAACTTTGTTCCAGACTGTTTTTATCTGGAATTAATACTAATACAGCTTTGGACTAAATTCTGGCCTTGGGTGCAAGAACTAACACAAAAATGAAACCAAAGATCCCCATCCCAATAAATAAAAGCAAATGCAACAGCAGAAAAACTTGTCCCGTTTCATCACTGTAGAAGCACACATGGAAACTGAGAAGCTCCTTAAACAGTTTAAGAAGTGGTCTATATTCATAAGAACATATAACAGTTCAGCTGTGGAACAAACTTATTAAAACCAACACTTAAGCACATGAAATATGTCTGAGTGACAGCACAGATAAGAGTCAAAGTTAAAATACTCATCGACATAAATGGATTGCAAAGTATATAAAAGCTTCAATTTCAAATTTTAATTAAATCCCCAAATTTTATATATTTGAACTCAGCCTTTAAGGATATACATTTTTCAGGAGTTTCTTCATTTATAGGCATCACATCAAACAGGACATAGGGACCAACAAAACAGCAGTCTGATCTACTACAGTAATAGCTTTGGGCATAAAGATGATACCTTCTTTTTCCCTTTCAGTAGGTAGGTATGAGGTAACAGATGTTGAGAACAAAGTCTTGCAACAATGAGAAAATAGGGATTACTGTTTACAACCACTATTCAAAATTCCAAGAAATTCAGCATGAAAAAAATTGAAGCTTGATTCAACTCTTATTAAGCAGTATCTCTCCTCAAGTGGCCTACTTACATCAACTTAAGAATGCCTTAACCAGGTCTTAAAGGGAAAGTTCAACTCTACAAAATATCAGCATAAATCCCACGTAGCAGGTGGAGTTTACATAGAATTTAAGAGGCATGTAACTCTTGTGTCAACTTCCTGCTCAGGGATCAATTTTGCTTTAACATACAAAGCAAACTACAGCGAAAGAAAGGTTATTGCACAGTATTTAAAAGAAAATATGACATTCAGGAAAAAAGTAAATACCATCATAATCTCTATAGCCTTCACCTCCTCACTAAACTAAGAACGAAAAGGAGGGCTATTAGTTTAGTGAAGAGGAGTCTGTATAATGTATGCAAAATGGGTACACAATTACACTTACTTTAATATGAAATCCAGCTTTTCTACATAAGTTCTGAATACCATCACAGATCATATGCTTCTTTCTTTGTTGTAAGCAGAAAAAAGAAAAAGAAGAATCACAGAATCACTAGGTTGGAAAG
>NW_010549813.1:0-16683 GCF_000687285.1 Phaethon lepturus
ATATAGTATATATAATATGTTATATTGATATTATATATCAATATATATATATTTCAAGCCAACTTGAAAAATTTGGGGATATAGAGGGAGAAGAAAAATCTGCTTTCCTTTCCCTCCTTCAAATTAAATGACAAAGGGGGAAAATTTATCTCAGCTCTTTGTCCCATCTGCTCCCAGCCCCCAGCTGGACATGACCTTCCAAACTGGATTGATGAGGAGAAAAGATTAAAAAAAAAAAAAAGGCAGTGTTTCACACGAAGCTTGCTCAACACCCTCTGTTATTTAAGTGCTTTCTTGGCCAGGCTCTGAGTGGGAGCAGGAATAAGGGAGGGCAGCCTGGCAGGAGCCAGGCAGAGGAAAGGCGGTGTGGTTGGTGCCTGAGCGGTTGGTGGGACGCGCTCACCTCCTACCTGCCTCCTGCTCGGGTGCCTGCATTCATGGTGCCCGTGCACAGTCCACCGTGCTGGTTTTGGTGATGGAATGAGCATTTAGTCCTCCTGGCCCAGCAGCAAAGCTTTTGGCTCACCGAATTTTATCCATCTGCTAAGATCTGGAAGGACAGACCTCCTGGGCGAGGACACTTGGCTTTTGGACCTTGTCTTCTTGCAACCATGGGTGAATCCTCAGTCCGCATTGAGCTTTCATGGGTGAACTGTCTGATTTAGGTACTGTGATTTCTCATCTACATGAGTCCTAGCATGGGAGATGGTGATTTTGGGTAATGCTCTTATGCTCTCCAGAGAAAAAAAAAAGAGAGGGAGAAGCTTGTAAAGCAGTCACAGGGTAGGGAGAGCTGAAGGACTTATGAGAAATTACAAAGGATAGACTTAGAAGAGGGAAGGGGTCACTAGGGCTGTAATGGTGTGAAAACGTACCATTTATCACCACGGAAAATTATAGCAAAGCTGTGCTGATGTTGGGACAGAGTAGGGAGTAGGTCTGGCGTCACTTTGGCAGTGATGCTGTCCATGCCTTGGTGAGAGCAGAAGGCAGGACAGGGTCCTGTTGTCACCGGTGTGATGAGCGAGGCCAGCAGAAAGCTGCAGGTGGGATTTAAATGGAGCCTGAGGAAGAGAGAGAGATTTTCCTTTGCCAGGAAGCCTTGCTCCTGATTTCCCTGTCTTATCGCTTACCCAGTGTGTCTCTTTTTCTCCTATCCCACAGGAGATCTGCAATGATCCACACCTCTTTGTGGATGGGATCAGCTCCCATGACTTACACCAGGGCCAGGTCGGGAACTGCTGGTTCGTGGCTGCCTGCTCCTCCCTGGCATCCCGGGAATCTCTCTGGCAGAAGGTAAGCAGTTCCTCGAGCCAGGGGGAAGCTTGTCTTCAACACCATGGCTTTGCGTTGTGTTTGTCCGGCTCAAAACCTTGCCTCAGGTCCTGAAAAACTGTTCATGTACAAAAACCTCCCTTAAAGGACTATCTTTCAAGGAGAAGTCAGTCATTATGACTGCAGTCACATCACACTCAAGCCAAACCCTTGGCCAGTTTCTCCTTAACCAGGTGAATCAAGTCCCATCACATCCTCCAGATCACAAACCTGACTCTTCTCACTCCAAAATAACCTAAAAAATAACAAGAAGAACAAAATTCAGGATGCTCAGCTGCAGCGTTTGGCCCCGTTTCCCTAGTTCCCATGGTTCCTCTTTGGCTGCTCAGTGCACGCCCACCTTGGCAATGAGACACCTTGCACTGGGACAGGTAGGGTGATTTCGGGGTGTTAGTATCTCTCCCAAGCTGCTGCTTCCCCAGAGCATCCATCCCTGGCACGTTCCGTGGTTGAATTACACCATGTAGCAGACGCTCCTTCAAGTTGGGGTCCAAAGGCACTGTGTTGCAGGCCAGAAAGCCACAAAGGGGCTGCACCAGACCAGGAGAGCAACCACAGGGGCACAAGGAGGGAAGTTGGGCCTCGATGCCACATCCTTGGACAGTCTGTGCCCATCTCTGCCGTGTCCCTCGGCTGTGGAGGAGGTCAAGCCTGTGAAAGCCAAGACGCACATGATCTTCAGTCCCTGGTATGGGTGTGTCTCATTGTAGGACCAGCACGTTGCAAGCACCTTTTCCTAGATTTTACTGCAAAAGGCAGCCACAGAAGTCCTACAATGTGTGCAGATAGCATCACCTGCTTTACACACAGCCTCCTACAGCAACAGACCCACAGGGTCCCTCCACCCGACTCCTTCGCATCGCCTCTGGGTGCTGTGGTACTCCCAGTCTCTGCTGCACGTGGGTTTTACGATCATGATCACTAAGCTCAGCCTTGGGAATTTGTGCTTGTTGCAGCATCCTCATTTTTTTCTAAAATCAAGTCTTTATATGGGAACAGGATAGCTGTTGTGGGCTTCTGGATGAGCAGCCAGGTTTCCTCCCGTCGTGGCCGTGGTGACTGTGGAGGCTCTCGTTACAGGTGTGGTGCAAGGGGTTGTTTAGCTTGTTCCTCTGCGTCAGCATCTCCCGAGGGTGAGCGGGACAGTTGTCTTCCCTCCTCACCATTCACTTCCAGCCCTGCCCTGGGAAATGCCAACTGAACAGAAGCTGGCTCCCTTTGGACACCTCATTATTTCCGTTTGCCAATGGCATTGCTTTTCCTCCCTGGGCAATTTGGCTGTGGGGTGTTTGTGACTTCTCATTTTCCATGCCCTTAATTCTCAGAGGCTCTTCTTTAACTACCTCCTCTTTCTTTCAGGAAGGTTTGTTTTCTGGCAAAAGCAAAAGCTGCAGCCTTCTCCCCAAGCCTTCCCTCCCAGTGACGTTCTGTTTGCTGTGGTGGTCGCTACAGGGCTCTGGTCAGACATGCTGAGCAGAGTCCCTTTTCCCATTCAGGGTATCTCTGAATCTTTTTAAATGCAGTCAAGATGAATAATAAAGGTCTCTTTGGTCTGTCAAGGCCAGCTTGGAATAGGTTATGGTAAGTACCACGTTCAGCAAAACCCCATTTGGCTATAACAGGGTCGCAAGCGTGTGCTGGTCCCAGCGACTGGTATGTTTTTTATTCTTCAGTCAGAGTTTTTAACTCTTCCTCATGTTCTAATTTCCACTCCCAGGGTTTGCCTTTCCATAAAATGGAACATAACGGACAAGCAATGATAGAAAATCCAGGTACATGCTTTCTCCAGCGTCCTAAAGTTCCCATTAACTGTTGTAACTCTTTGCTAGATTGGGGCATTTGTAGCCGTTCGATTTTTCTTAAGGTGTCTGAAGGAATCGCTGCATGGCCCGCTCTCCACCAAGTACCTAAAAACTTTACTTCTCTACTTGGTCTCTGACATTTCTCAGGTGGGATCTCAACGGCTTTATGTAGTGCTTGCCACTGCTGCTGCCGCTTCCCTCACCTTTTCCGGGGAAGTTCCTCCCATTAGAATATCACCTATATATTGGTACAGTTTCGCGTCTCGAGGGAGTGAGACCATCTGTAGAAGTTCAGCAAGTGCAGCACGAGCGATCGTGGGCGGGTGTCTGTATCCCCGTGGGAGTCTGCGCAAGGTGTACTGTATCCCCCTCCAGGTAAAAGCGGATTTCTCTTTATCCTCTTCCTCTAAGGGGACCCTGAAGAACACGTCCTTCACACCTAGCGCTGCCGTCCGTGGCTGTGAAAGTTGCAGTGGTGGGTAGCGCAGCCGCTAGCGGGGCTGTGCTGGCATTCACGCGCCGAGAATCAGTCGCCAGACGCCGTCTCCCATCTCGCTTTCGGACTGGCTGGCTGGGTGGATTGTATGGGGAGCGGGCGCTGGAAATAACGTGCCATTTTTCCAAGTCCGCTATTACGTCAGAAAGGTTTTTTCGTTCCGCAGCGGAAATCGGATACTGCGGTACCTTGGTAATTTTTGAACTGGGCAGTGCGGGGGCTGCGCAGAGTACACGCACCGTGGCCTCCCCATTTCTGTCGTGGTTGGGGTCGGCACTTGTGCCAAAAAACCTCACGCTGCCATCTGGCAAGCGCCAGTTTTGTCCGGTCAAAACATTGAAACCCAAAATATTTCTATTGTGCTTTTTAACTGCAAAGTGAGTGGACGATACGCGCTCCTTGCTGGGGAGCCATAAATTAGCTTTCACGGTTTGGCAAATAACACTCGCTCCGTTTACTCCAGTGATTTTAACACTCTGCCATCCGGGTTGCATACCCAGCTTGTCGGTGTCCTGTTGTGTTAGCATTGAAATTTGTGCTCCCATATCTGTTAGAAATTTCACCAGTTGTTGTCGAGGACCAACTGGAATCAGAATGTATTCTGCCGTAATGATGGGTCTAGTCTTACATTCGGAGGAGTCCGGAAAAGGCAGGGGGTTAACATTTCCCACTTCATGGTCATCAGGATCACCCCAAATATCACCATCCCAATCCTCTGGGGACACTATTAGTTTCCTAATTTGCTTGGGCTTAGGGGGGTGCAGGGCCCACGTAAGCATCATCTCAGTCTTTTCTTCCAACTTTTGTGTTTTCTCCTTTTCTTCCTGTAACTCCTTCTGTGGCTGTTCAATTCGCAGGGACAATAGTAGCTGTCCGCTGCCTTCCTGCCTTCTATTTCCCCTCTCAGATCTTGTCTCCCTATATTATGCTTTATCCTACCCTGACAGGTGGCTTCTAGGCAGGTGCCTAACATTTTACAAATCATTCCTTTCCCTTTTCCATCTTTTCTATGCCCCGCCTGGCCGCCTTTAGCTGTTCTTCCACAGCTTCCCAATCATGGCAATTATCACAAGGCCATTCTTCTGACAATTTGGGACTCAGACTTATGGCATGCTTTTGTAAGTAATCAGTGATACTACTTGCCATCCTGCCAACTATGCCGGTTGGTCGTGGATCTGATGTAGGATCCTGTCAACTACGCCAGTTTGTCATGAACAGGTGACTCACATCGCTTAAAGAACCACTGTCAAAGCTGTTAGCAAAAGTGGGTTTAATATGATGTTGTAGAAGTGTGACTTAACAAAGTTCAATGGCAAGAGTCACCCTATTTCTGTACAGCACAATCATTTGAAAAACGATTCAAAGTTACCGAGACACAAATCAAAGCTACCAAGACCAAATCAAAGGTACCATACTATAAGGTTATGCACGATTGGTGGCTTACCAGTGATCTGCCGTTGATGAAAGGTCTCTCTGCCTTGAGGAGCAACCTTGAGGGCATCCCAGCTTGAGAAGAGATCACCTGCAGCCACGCTGCCTAGCAGGGAGAGCTCAAAGAAGGCTCACCTAGGCTGTCATATTTATGGAATAAAGCCGCTGGCTCGTAGTCAGATTACATGTGATGGGGAAGGTATGCATGAGACTCCTTGCACCCACAACTTACTTTGTTCCTTGAGAAATGAGTCTTGGAAAAGCCACCCACTATTCCTGTGTTGATCGCATGATGGGTGTTCTGAGCTCATATCTGTCGGCGCTCACTGTGTCACTCTGCTCCTTTGTGGGTTTTCGGAGAACAGACTGGAACTAGAGGAGTTCTTGGCCTGGCTACAGGTCAGGCCTTTACCTCTTTTGGAGCCTGTACCAAACTCCCGCTGGTTTGGTTAAGGGGTCGAGTGCATCCGTCGCCGTGGGGGAATGACTTCAAGGCAATAGGACAGGCCAGCGCATCCCCATGTATCCCAAGAGATGGTTTTGTTCACACACTTTCCTCCACCTCACTCCAAGGCTCCCTCCATGTCCCTACTTCCCTAAGCCTGTGTTGTTTGAGCCGCTGAGTGGGAATGGGATACTGGAATTTAATTTAGAGCTCTTTTCGACATTCCTGAGTCTTGTCTGACCCTACATGGCTTTAGGTGTGATCTGGCTCTCTAAAATCCTTTATGTGGCCCTTCAGAGGTGTCTAGTTCTTATGAGAAGAAATGAAGGCCTTGAGATGGGGGGATTTAAATAATTTCCAGCAGGACTTTGTCCTAAAGGGTTGTCTGGATCTGTACCTGCACTCCCACAGCTTCCATTGGTATTGCTCAACAAACTAGGGCCAGGGTCTGACGCCACGTGCTTCAGACAACCCTGTATCTCCACCACCTAGCCTGGTCTCCTTCTGCCTCGGCTGCTTCCAAAGCGCAGGGCAGTCTTGGATGGGATGGCATGAGCAGATGGCTCTGAGGGCACTGACCTCCCAAAGTCCATTTTGCATAGGTCTTCTACAACCTGTAGTTTGTTGTTGCTCTCTGAGGAGACCTTGAAGGCTGGTCTTGTACCTCAGCAGGGCAGGGAAGGAACAGACCGGACCCCCACTGCAGTCCATTCATCATCAGATGCAAGGTCATTGCTCCTTCTACTGCCACCGCATATGGGGCTAAAAGAAACAAGGCAGTCCAAGCAAGGTCCATATGACATTGTCACATGTAGCTCAGCTCAGAAAGGTCTCCAGGGTTACCATGCAGCACCCTGCAAGGAGAAGCACATTCACCACTATCCCCCTTTATCCCATCCACTGTCTGGACAACCCACCGGCGCAATTGCTGAGGAAGGAGTGGTTCCAGGTTGGGCACAACAGTCTTGCTGGTGCTCGTGTGGGCTCAGAGCATCCCTACAGTGCCTGGAAAGAGGTTTTTTGGGTTGCTCGCATCTTGGACCTGCTTCTCCACCTGGCCCAAAGAGACAAGCATTAAGGTGCAGACTGTGCCTGAGTTCCCTTTCCCCAGGCATGTGCAGGTGAAGCTCATACGTGAGCACCCAACTCACCCAACTCTCCAACTTTGTGCCGGTCCGTTCGAGGGCAGGCAGACCTACGCTGAGCTGCTGGTGCCCACCTGCTGCTGCAGGAGCGATGTGGAGCCTGACTCCTGCCAGCCGTGCTGTCCAGAAAAGGACACAGGGACAAACTGTGAGTCAAACGTGTGCCATTGCACAGCTGGGGGCCAAACGCGCAGTTTATTAGTTATTATTAGTTAAACAAATTATTCTTTCCCTCTGACATTTGTTAATCCCCATCTGGGAACTGTTTTGGGCTCCCCAGAAGAAGACAGTGGCAGACTGTGAAGTGAAGCCTGATGGAGGCCACCGAGATGGTCTGGAGCACAGGACATGCAAGGAGAGGCTGAGAGAGCTGGGGTTTGTGTGGCCAGGAGGAGGGAAGGCAAAAAGGGAGCTTATTGCTGTCTGCAGGTACCTAATGGGAGGGTGTGGGCAAGATGCAGCCGATCTCTTGCTGGGGATGCACAATCACAGGACAAAAGACAACAGCACAAGCTCCAGCATATCTTCAGCATGAGCATGGCCAGGCTCTGGAACAGAGGCTCAGAGAAGCTGTGGGATCCCCGTCCATGGTGATACTCAAAGATTATGGCAACCTGATTTAACCTTCAAGTCCTGCTTTGAGCAGCAGGTTGGACCAGACCCCTCCAGGGTCTCCTTCCACCCTGAATTATCCCATGAGCCTACACTCAAGAGAAAGCTGCTGCCACCCCGACCTGTCGGGTGGCATCCCTGGCTGCACGCCTTCGTTTCGGCATAACGAGCCGCAGTTGTCAGGGAGGTTGCCAGGGAGGCTGACATCAGACATCCCTTCCCTATAGATTATCGCGCACAGCAGCACCATCGGTTCCTGATCCGCAAACGAGGCGGGAGGGCACCCGGAGGAAGCCCCGGAGGGTGTTTTGCGTCACCGGCCGGGTTGCCTAGCACCGCCGGGACCGTGGAGAGGGGGCACCAGCTCCGGGGGCTTGGAGGCTTTTTCTCCCTGCGTGTCCTGTTTGAGAGCCAAACGTCGCTGAGGACGTAGCAGAGGAGCAACCGCGGCGATGGCAGCCGAGGCAGGGCTGCTCGAGCTGCCCTTCGTCCGCGACGACCAGCTCACTCGATGCATGCGACTGCGATTCCAGAGCCTGCAGCAAAAAAACGTTAGGCCCCAGGATGGTGAGAAGCTGCTGCGTCCCAATGAGCATGTCTACCGAGTGGATTTCATCCGGCAGCACGACCTGCGCTTCCTCCGCTGGAACATCCAGCTGGAGAGACCTGGGAAGGTCACGGTGACCGGCACCTCCCAGCACTGGACTCCTGATCTCACCCACCTTATGAACCGGCAGCTGCTGGAGCCTGTGGGCATCTTCTGGAAGAAGCCAGGGGCCAAGGAGGTGGAGTGCAATGAGGCAGATGCCCAGGAGTTCGGGGAGCGGATAGCGGAGCTAGCCCAGATCCGCAAGGTGATGTATTTCCTCCTCGCTTTCACTGACGGCCTCGAACCAGCGCAGCTGAAAGGTTCCGTAGTTTTTAAAGCCTGATCCCCTGTTGCTCAGCCCTTCTTGCTCCAGCTGTGCTTTTGTCTTCATTTTTCTTTCTCTCAGTTCAGTTTCTTGGTTCTTTTTTTTTACATGGTTCTTTTTTTTTTTATGAGGGACAGTGTCACAAAAAAGTGGAGGACAGCTCGGCACTTCTGGAGTCCCTCAGCCCTGCGAAATGTTCCCCATACATGCTGTCCTCTGAATGATGGGGAGGAGGGAGCCAGGAGCTTGCTGCTGTGTTTGCCTGGAGCATAAGGCTGCGTGCTTGTGAATTCAGCAGGGATTCCCCAGATCTGACTGGCGCGGGGTCTTGCCTGCTTGGAAATATGAAGCCCTCCAACTGTGGCAACTACGTACCGAAAGCCTGAAGGAAAAATAAGAAAGTGCCATACTAGAAACAGGAGATACAACCCGGAGAGAGCCCTGGTTTCCATCCTAGCCATTGAAAAGGGAGGGCTTGTTTGCATCGGAGTGCTTCTCCTTGCAAGGATGCTGAGTGCTTGCAGGCTGCGGTGACTCCTGCTGCGACTGTGGCTGCTTGGTGTCTCTGAAGACCAGTCCCACGGAGGATCACCTTGCCATGAAGCTGCAGGACATTTGGTCATGCCGTATTCTGCAGATTGCAAACCCACTGGAGAAACTGGTGCAGGGAGGTTGGACCACCCTTTTCCTGACAGCCGCCACCATTTCTTGCTGGGGGTCACTGTGGGGAGGTGTAGTCCAGCACGTTGCTCACCTTGTGCTGCCTGGAGATCGTTGGTCCTGAGATGGGTTGGAGCAGGCGTGTGTGCAGAGCCGGGCAAGTGAGGCAGCAGCTCAGAGCAGGCTGTAGGTCTGAGCCCCCATTGAGTCCCCTGCAGCAAAAACAATTTGTGCATTGTTGTGGCCTTAAAGCACCCATGAATATATTTATTCTGAAGCATCTATAGAGAGCCATAAGGCTGCAGAGCACTTTGCAAATGACAGAGCAGGAACCCACCACTGCTGTCCCCAAAAAGCAGTGTCTCCCACCCTCTACAAATGCTGAGGCAGGGAGCAGTGGCTGGGTGGCCATGGGAGCAGAGAGGGGAGATGGTACCTTTGCAAGTTTAGGAGCAGGAGGGTGTTTTGTGCCTGGCTTGTCCAATGGCTGTGAATAAACTGCTAACTTTGGACGTTCTCTTTTCCTCCACCAAAAAGTGGAGGGTGCTTTGGCAAAGCTTCTTAAGACCCACAGATAGAAATGTCCTTTGAGAGAGTCAAGTATTATTACAATTGGTCCTTTGCTAAGGTTGCACTCAAATTTGGGTGAGCGCTCCTCAAGGTATGGCCTGAGATTTTCCTGAGGTGTGTAAGGAGAGGGCAGCGATGGGAAAGCCAGGACAAGGTGACTTTGTACCCATGGCCTGCTGACTGGTGTGGACCATCCCAAAAAGAGTCTAACCTCTTCTTCAAAGCTTCCAGAGAGGCAGACTCCGTGCCCTCCCCAGCCCAATAATAATGTATAAAATGATTTGCACAAGCCTCCCCAGGCAGAGAGGGGAAGGAAAGCAGGAAGATCATCTACTGGTTGGTCAGGTGGTGGGAGCTTTGAGCCTTGCCCACAGCCAAAGCTCAGCAACCACCAAATCGTACAACCGTGCTATGAGCACTGCTGGAGAAGTTGATGTCTTTGCTTAGACCCCAAGAAATGCCGGACTCAGTGAAGAGAGATAAAAGTGGATCCATCCCTCCTTGGCCATAGCATGGACCCACTGTGGGCCAAACCCACTTCTAGGGTCCTGGTAGACTTTCCCATAGCAGACCCCTCCTTGTACATCCCTGAGCAGAGCTCCTGACTACAAACCACATTAAACCCAAGAACAGGAGCCACTGCCAACATCCAAAGGGGTTTTTGCATGCCAGGTCTCACAGTATGCCATTGCTACGTTGCTGATTGCTGGGGTAGAGTTCTTGCTGCAGATACCTCGCTGGGTATTGATGTACCACAGTAAATAAAAGTCTAGTCGACAGGATTCCCCTTAAGGACTGAGGCTGTGCGTGTCTTCTTCATGCCCTTTTTGGAAGCTGCCCCAATCCTGCACGCAGTACAACAACACCCACCAATTTTCAAGTCACTGTTGGTATTTTTGAGCACCTTTTTGTCTCCTGTAAAAAGTAAAATGAACATTTACTTTCTTTTCTCGTGGTGTGAAATGTTTAATGGAGCATTGGGCAGTTTGTGTAGTTTGGGGAGGGGTTTGAAGCTGGTCAGAGGAGGGGAAACAATCCCCCGGTAGATCCTTGTGTGGATCCTCCTTTCCATCAGAGCTGGGGGTGGGAGCTGAGTGGGGCAGTGTGATCTCTCTCTGCTGCGGGGAAGATGAGCCTCTTTATACTAGTCACTGAAACTCTCTCTACACAGCTTAAGCATCCCATAAAAGCTTTCGGATACACCACTCTGTCCCATCTCCCAGGGAATTTCATCCCAGTTTGTACCATAGTTCAGCAGATGATTGGCACAGCGGGTCCCTCCCTCCCCTTCCTGAGCGGGCAAGTTCCCAGAAGAAGAGCCCCAGCTTGGAGAAATCGGTGTCTACCAATTCCTCCTTCTAATTGGGGTCATTTCTCCAGGGTCACAGGTGCCTTTCCTCTTAATTAGCCACTGAAGAAAAATGAGAAAAGCCCTAAACCAGGTTCAGGAAATGAACCTGGTGTTTCTGGGCTCCAAATTTACCTGCCTCTGGGCCCTTTCTCTGTAAATTTGTCCCACTGAAGGGTGTTACAGCTCCAGATTTTGGGAGCCCCTAAGCAAAAAGTAGCACAGTTGGGTGAATGAGGAGAAGTGGTCTCCGCTGCCTCAGTGTCACACAACCAAGTTGAGTCCGGGACTCAGTGGGATCATGGGATGAGTGGTCCATGGCATGCTCTCCAGCATCCACTGAGGAGGGATGGAGATGTCTGGGGAGGTTTTCTGGGAGTGGGTGGGAGCCGTGGACCTCAGTCTCATGATGATCTCCTGGAAGGGTCTGGCTCTAGCTACTGCTGGGATTTGTAGATGTGCCCCAGGTTAATCCTTTAGGTAATACGTAGCATCAGGTCACAGGCAGGGGCTGTGCTGTGTGCCTTGACATGTGGTGTCCCTATAGGTACTGCATTCAGAGCTGCCACCTCTCCCCAAAACCCAGGGGAGTCACCGACACCTTGGTTAGTGAAGGTACTGGAGGGATCCTTGGCCTGGGTGGGATGCTGTGCTCTGGGAGGAGCTGGCGGGAGGAACTTGATGCTTGAGCTCACACCTTGCACTTTGGCAAGTTGAGGACAGATCTCAGGCTCTGGAGATCAGGCTCCTCTCATTTCCCCTTGGGTCGGTGTAGAAACACGATCAGACCTTGCTCCTGGATCCTGCTCTGCATGAAGCCTGACCGCTTTTGCGACCTTCAGTGGCAGAGGGTGTTTTCAGTGCTGTCCCCAGATAAGGGGATGGGGACCGGTATCTCCTGCCACCACTGACCGTAATGGCAGGTCTCAGAACCAGCCAGCGGGAAGCTGTTGCTACCAGCTCTGGCTGACAAGCTGCCTCTAATCAATGCTGTAATCATTTCTAAGCCCACATTAATAGCAAGTTGATGAGCACAATGGTCCTCTATGACAATTCATTAGGAAGAGCTCCAGTCAGAGGGGATCGATGGGGACTGATGGAGGGCTGTCTGACCTTTCCTGGCGCTCTCCCAGAGGGAGCCCAGGGCATTGTTGTTAGCACTCCTGGAAAACACCAAACCCTCCAAAAGAGGCTTCTTTTCATGGCTCTATCTGCTCTGCTTCTATTGATCCAGACAAATCAAGAGTGCCAGTGAGCGTGCAGGGCTGATGGCATCATTAATATTTCAATATCGGAGCAGTGAAGCCCTGGGCTGGATCATTGCTGGTAGCTAAGGATTCAGGGGGCTCTCCAGAGAGAAGTCTTTCTGCAGGGTTACGGCTTCGTGAAGGTAGCCAGAAAAAAAAAAAAAAAAAAAAAAAAACAAAAAAAAAACAAAGCAGAAGGCTCCAGCAGCTGGACAAGGGCCAAGGCACAGTGCAGGGGGTCTCACCATGGCCCAGCACTTCCTGAAGAGCCTCTTTCCATGCCACGTAGCTCTGTCCTGTCCTATCCCACGCCAACACTCACAGCTGTCTCCACAGGACAGTGACTGTTTGGTGTGCTGGAACATAATTTTCCACGTGAGCACCTTGGGGTTTTTTCCTCATTTAGGTTATGATGCTTTGGGAGCAGGTAAGTAAAGAAGCAAAGGTGTGGACAGTCAGTCACATTACTGCAGCTTAATTGGTCAGTACTTGGCAACTATCATCACAGCCGACCCTGGCCATGAAGTAAAACCATGTTGCCTTCACCCTCAACAAAAGCTAAGCTGTGTAAGCAAGTTCCTTGCTGTGTGACCCTGTGTCCTTGTTCTAAATAAAATGCAGATCCTCCTAGATGTAGCGTCTGTGCATGGTTGTACCCATTTCTGTCCCAACTATTGGGTGGATTTTCCATCCCAAGCAAAGCTGGTGGTGCCTGCAGCCATGAAGGACTGTGGACTTTGGCAGTTATCCTTTGCTTGTGCCTGTCCCACTGGCAGTGCAGATGGCAGTTGACACCAAACGTATGCTCCCTCAGCCCCCCAGCTGCTCTAGGGTTTCTTTCACCCCAGGCCCATTTTTCTGTCTGTCAGCAAGTCACCTCCCTGTGCTTGCTTGGATGAGTTTAGTAGGTCTTGACAGGAAAGAATGGAGACCTTGTGGGGATGAGAATCTCACTTTTTCCACTTTTATTTAGCAGACTAGATGTACACAGAGCATCTGGTCCCCGTTCATTGCCACCAATTAGATGATTACAACACTTGGGCTAGTCAAGTCACACCAGAATCAAGTAAGAGAATCAGAGAAGGTGAGCTCTTTTAGGGGTACCCTACTGACACTAAAATGAACAAAAATGTGGTCATAAAAATAACCATCCCTGGTCAGACCAAAGACTCTTCTGCTCCAATAGCCTGTCTACAGCAGTAGATGGCAGCAGATGTCCAGGGTAGAATTATAAGAAAGAGGAAAAGGATCTTTATCTCCAACTTCCAAGGCATGAAGTCTAAGCTATTCCACTACATGTTAATCTAGTCTGCGTTGGAGGAACCAGGTCCAAAATCTGGCCCCAACAGGCTGTAAGCAAGTCCATCCCCCTCATATTCTTCCTTGTCTTTGATATTGTCTACATTAGTTCCAGGATGGGAGTCAAATCCAGCAAAAAAGGGAATAACCTAGGTGCATGTGCCTCCTATCTTGCAGGTCATCCCAGACTGGAAGGAGCAGGAGTGGAATCCCGAGAAACCCGAGAGCTACGTGGGGATCTTCCACTTCCAGTTCTGGCGTTTCGGTCAGTGGCTGGATGTGGTGATAGATGACCGCCTGCCCACACTCCACAACCAGCTCATCTACTGCCACTCCAACTCCAGGAATGAGTTCTGGTGCGCCTTGGTGGAGAAGGCTTATGCCAAGTAGGTACCCAGGCAATTGCAGGACAAACTGGGACCTGGGCACCCTGTTTTTCCTCTCTGTTCATTCATCAGTTGGTTTGCACCAAGTGGAAACAAAAGCTTTCCTGGGGAGGAGCAGGACATATCTCAAACAGACAGAAACTGGAAGAAAAAATCCTTCTCTAGCCTTAATTTACCCTCAAAGCAAAATATCCTCCAACTCTATGTTTGTTTAAGTAACACCTATCCTAGAGATTTCAAGTTCCTTTTACTTTGTCGTATGACAGCAAGTGCTGTAAGCAGCATGGGTCTTATTTTTTCACACTGGTTTACTATTCTAACCCAGTGAAAGTTTTATTACAAATCTCTGTTCTCCAGGCTGCCCCAAGAACTGTCTGAGACCCTTTAAAATGTCAAGCCAGTGTTGTTGTGCCATCGCTGTCACCCTCTTTCAGGTTGTCAGGCTGTTATGAGGCCCTGGATGGAGGCAACACAGCTGATGCCCTGGTAGACTTTACTGGTGGGGTCTCTGAACCTATCGACCTGACCGAAGGGGATTACATTGCTGATGAAGCCAAGCGAAACCTCCTCTTTGAACGTGTGTTGAAGGTGCACAACCGGGGAGGCCTCATCAGCTGCTCCATCAAAGTAAGCAATGTTACCTGTATGGTCACGGTCTCATGGGAATAGGCATTTTAGGATGCAGTTGTCTTACACAGTCAGAGACTTCTGAATTAGATCAGATAAATCACGGCCAAGGGTTCATACTTCTTGTGGTTGGCAAAAGGAGTCAAGCCTGGATGCCAGCCCACTGTATTCCTCATTGCTACGTCCAAGAGTCCAGATTCATGCCACCACCTTTTAAATGTTAGGAGAGGATTCACTTCCAGAGAAAAGCGTTTCGCTGTTTGCATGTGGACATCTCTACAAGCACTGGGTGCCAGGCCTCCCGTTACAACCAGTAGAACCAGCTTTATTGGTTGACAGTATGGGTGCTCAGAGACCTCATACAGTAGACGAAGACCAGGAAGGGTCTAGTACCTCAAATGGCATCTGCTACATCTGCTAAGGCAGCTGGCTCTCTCCTTGAGTATAGGTGCTCTTCTTTTTGGCGCAGAGGAACATGCGGGGAAATCTGAGCTCCTTTATTTCCCAGTCCCTGCAAAGGTGGTCACATCCCCCTGGTGATGAGCACTCTCTGTGTCGCCCTGCCCAGGCCACATCAGCAGCTGACATGGAGGCGCGTCTGGCCTGCGGACTGGTGAAGGGCCATGCATATGCAGTGACGGATGTGCGGAAGGTCCGCCTGGGTCACGGCCTGCTGTCCTTCTTCAAGTCAGAGAAGCTGGACATGATTCGCATGCGCAACCCGTGGGGCGAGCGGGAGTGGAACGGCCCTTGGAGTGACACGTGAGTTAGGATGGGCAGCAGCGGCACCTTTCCTTTGGTGAGAGAAGCTGGGTTGGAGCAAGCCTTGAGGCATGAGGCAATTTGACTGCATCCACACCTGTAGGATGACGTTCACAGAATCATTAAGGTTGGAAAAGACCTTTAAGATCATCAAGTCCAACCATCAACCCCACACCACCATGCCCACTAAACCATGTCCTGAAGTGCCACGTCCACACGTTTTCTGAACACGTCCAGTGGTGGTGACTCCACCACCTCCCTGGGCAGCCTATTCCAATGGGCAGTTGTGAGATGATGCTTTCAACCCATGTCCTAAACCTACTGTTTCACTGGGGTAGATTCATTCCTTGCCCTGGGATCCCTGGAGGTCAGCAGGAGGGTGGCTAAGCATGGCAGACCTTCTCATTAAGGTCTGGTGGGTGTTGTGGTGAAATTGCTAGCATGTTCACACTAATGAAGGATGATTGTAGTTCACCTTTCCACTTCCAGTCTTGTTCCAGCAAAAATAGCACCCAACAGAATGAGCCTCTGCCACCACTGGCTGCTGTGGTGTCTGTGGATAGGGTGAAGAGCCAAGGGCTGGTGTAACCAGAGCCTTTGGCCAGAGTCCATTTTGTTATCTTCACTGATAGGGTTGTGATTGTACTGGCCAAACAAAGTCTTGCCAAGCTGGATTCAGCTGCACTGATCAGGAAGGAAGTTGAAGCCAAGCCATGCTACATTCCTGCCATGTTTGGAAGATGAGCTAACCAGAGCAGCATGGGGACTGGTTGCATGGCTGGAGCTTTATACAGGCCTTATGCCCTTGGCAGATTCTGCTGAGGTCAAGTAGCCTCTTGAATTCTTGTGTGTCCCCTTGCCCTCACAGTAATGATCCTGTACTCTTCCCACAGCTCTGAAGAGTGGCAGAAAGTGAGTAAAAGTGAGAGAGAGAAGATGGGGATGACAGTGGAAGATGACGGAGAGTTCTGGTGAGTTCCGCCGGGGGTTGTCACCACGGGCCATGCCCAAAGAGTCCTTCCACCCCATGAAGGATGTATGTGAGTCATTTCCATGCAGACAGCTATTCAGAGCAAAGGGCCTTCCAAACCCTAGCATCTTTAGTGAAGCCTCCTCCTTAAGCCCTTGGGTATTAGCTTTGAATGGCCATGACCCTAGGATTGCAAGCTGCTCGGTATCACACTCGGTCCAAACCATTTCACCAGGGTACTGGGAAACAGTTACGAAATTGCTGAACTCAGCAGCCTCACCAGGTATGTTTCAATGCAACATGTACCCATGTGTGGAGGAAGGGCCACTACTCTGTTTCTCCCACTCCAAAACGCAGAGCTCTGTTGTTTAAACTGACGAAGAAGTATTTACTGCATGCTGTGGTGGGCTGACCCTGGCTGGACACCAGGTGCCCACCAAAGCCGCTCTATTACTCCCCTCTTCAGCTGGACGGGAGAGAGAAAATATAATGAGAAGCTCATGGGTCAAGATAAGGACAGGGAGAGATCAGTCAGCAGTTACCGTCACGGGCAAAACAGACTCAACCTGGGGAAATTAGTTTAATTTATTGCCATCAAATAACCAGAGCAGGATAATGAGAAATAAACCCAAAT
>NW_010549814.1:0-8307 GCF_000687285.1 Phaethon lepturus
GCCGGGGAGAGGAGCGCGGTCTTGCAGGCGTCGGCCGGGTCCCCTAGGCCGGGTTTTGGATCTGTGTCACTTAGTTTTATAAAGGCGTCTGGTAGCCGCGTGTGCGCTGGCAAGGCGCATCGGGAGCCGCGAGAGGGAAAAGCCAGACCTGCAAAGCACAGCGCACTGCGACAGTCACGAAAATTTATATCGTTACATGTGGGAATGAATAAATCCTGCAGCTGTTCTGTTTAGGCACATGAAATGCAAATTCATTTTTGTGATACCTGATACTTTACGATAACGAGCAAAATATCGCCTATTTTAACGATTTCTGAAATAATGTTGAAACGTTAATGACTGTCGGCATGTATACCTTAGAGTTCTTACACAAAAGAAATCCATTTGCAATGTGTCTCGACATTTCATGTTTTAATCTTCTGAGGAGAAAACACAAAGCAAAACTAGCAACAGCGAATGTAGCAGAGAGGCTTAACGGGGCTTAACGGGGTTAACACGACACCATCAAATGTAACGTCCTGTATGTAAATGTAAGGACCAGGGACTGTAGGGTGGTGAATTAATTTGGCAAATTCTGACAAGTGAAAATAGGATCATTTTTAGCGTACTATCTTGGCGGCTTTGGGGAAAGGAAGGGGAAAGAAAAAAAGGTGTGTTTGCGTTTTCACAGTCCTGTCAAACCAGGCACGGTCAAGTTGAAAAAGAAGGTGGATCATTTTGCCATCTACCGGACTTTTGCTGTAAATACAGCAGCAATTTAAGTCATGGAGCTATTTATCATAGCTCTTGACTTGTCAGCATTTATGGAAGCATGTGGCTAAAAGAGGAGTAAGAGTATGTCACCACTCTGCATTTAGATTTATAATTAGGACAAAACTGAGACCAAGCAAATGTGCTCCGTTTTGCAGAACAAGTTTGAGAGAACCTTAAGACAGAAGCAATTTCAGTGGGGCAAACGATAGTGGGTAAGGGTACAAGAAGACATAGGATACCAACCAGAAAGCAGCCAGTAGCTTTGCACGGAGGCTATATTTAAAAACAAAGTCATACTGCTGACTGAGAAGAAAGAATCACCTTTGTGCTTTTCTTGTCCCAAGGTGGGCAAAGAAGGAAAACCAGAAGAAGCCCAGATAGCCTAGGGACAGAGATGGAAAAAATCATGAGGCAAACGGTGACACCATGGACACAAATAAGTAGTTTTCCAGGGTGGGGTTTTTTTCAGTCATGGGGTGATCTGGATATTAATGAGAGTTTCCTTCATTGCTGTCTCCCTGCTTTTACCTTGCTGTGTTCACTCACAGGTTAGTCTGTCAGCTAAGAGCCAACAGACAGGACTGCTCTGCTTATTGAGCACCGTGCTTGTAAAAAGTGAACGTATTGTCATTAACACACTAGAGGAAGTTAACAAGGATGGAAGAGTGTTAAGGAAAAAAGAGGGAACGGCATGCCAAAGAACTAAAAGGAGAGCTGCTGCGGCAGATAGAGTATGTCAGACTGTCTCTTATGGTTGATTTCTCATCCCTGAAGCTAAGCTGTGCAAGATAGAAAAATGGGAAAGACCTATGAGATGGGTTGAGAAAGAAACTTGTGAGAGAGAAAATGAGGAGGAAGAAACAAATAAAAATAAGATTAAAGAAGTCAAAAGTCTAAAAAAAAAAAAAAAAAAAAGAAAAACAGGAAAGGAGACAAAGAAAAGGAGAAATGCGACCTGGATGCCCATCAGATCTGATCAGCTAAAAGCCAAATGCACCAATTTAAACTGTTTTGGAAGGGAGAGCTAAGAAAATATTAACAGATTTCCTTCTGAAACTGGGCTTTTCTGCATGTAGACAATGAGCCTTAGACATTTGTTTCACCTTGTAATCTTTGTGCCAGCTTCCTTCTTAAAAAAAAATCAGCTAGTTTTTCTTTGGCATTATCAGTAGGTGGATCAGAGCCATTTTTAGATGTGATGTCATGGGATTATATTCACCAGTCCAGATCAGAAATAATAACACAATGCTTTTCCCAAAAGGGGCTACACGTGAATGTTACTGAAGTGCCATCCCACTGTTTTCTTTCTTAATATGCTCAGTTTTTGTCTAGGAAATATAGCAGAAATTGATATAGAGAAAAATATTTATATAACTTAAGCAGTGCAAATCAGCCCAAGAAGAACTTTTTGTTTGATCTCCTATAACAGAAAGGCTACAAATCAAGAGCAGCAGACAAAAGTTCAACAGTATTATGTTATATAGCTGTGAAGGTTGTCCTGATCACTAGCCAGCAAACCGAAGGTCAGGGAGTGTCTACGCTTTTGAGCAACTCACTTTCAAGGTCTATGTAATGGCCTGAGCAAGCTCACGCTGACCTGGTGCCTTTTGCCGTGGAAATTCATGAAGGAAGAACTCCCCAAGTTTTGAGGTTCCTTTACCCGCCTGCAGGGAGAGCGAGGACAGAGTGGGTTTACATATACCACGGAAGAACCAGAGAATGCCCTGGTCAAACCGCAGGGATTTCTGAGATAGGTGTGATGCCAGGGCAGTCCCAGAGGCACAGGAATGCATGCCCAGCGGTCCTGGCCTCCCCTGCCTGAGTAACGGGGACAGTTCTGTGAGAGCCTTCGAAAAGGTTTGGGTTACAAAGCGTATTGTTTTCAATCATTTGTTCCTGAAATTATTTAAATTCTCCTCCCTTTCCTTCTTTTCCCCACATGAACTCAGCTTTGTGTATGTTCTACGGAGCTGTTTGTTGTTATGATCAGAGTTTTTCAGCTGGCACGTATTTTTACAGTGCTTAGCAATTGTTCTCGTAAGCGGTTAGCATCCCTTCTCTGCTTCAGGAGGGAAGAGAATAATTCAGAGTAAAATCACAGACTTGTTTCTGATTAAGCTTCCTGGTTGGGGCCATTTAATGACATCTTTTCCTTTCCATGCACAGTTAGATTATTAAAATCCCCTACATCTGATCTGTGCCATTGCTGTGAATGACAGGCATGCGTATTACCATTCCCGTGACTGGATTGCTAGTAGCATAAAAGTTATTCAAATGTGTAAATTTTAAATATCAATGTTTTCTAATTATTATTGTATAATAACAGATTTAATATTAATATGACTGTTCTCTCTTTGGGCTTTTTATTGTTATTATTATTGTTTTCTTCTCTCTGGTTAGCATTAACCTGTACTGTTGTGATGGGAGCTCTGGTGGTTGTGTAACCTTGCAGTTTTTGGAACACTGGATCCATGCATGCACAGAAAACAAATTCAGCATCTTATATTTGAGGAGCACTGAAGGGCAGGGATTATGGTTTTTTCTTTTAAAGTACCTATATAATGTCGATAAAAAAGACAAAATACGAGCAATTGGTATTTTCTCTGTTATAAATTCAACTGTAATCTAAACCTGACCATAATAAGTATGCAATTTTCTCAGAATTTTTTTAATCCATAATTCTTTGCCTTATCATTTTTACAAGAAATTCTTGCATGCGAGCCCTTTATTGAACATTTTCAGCTGTGCTGGTTAGTTGTCTTGGACTACTAAGTTCATTATATATTTTGTGCCCTCGATTATATTGCTATACTTTTCTGAATTTTAGTGATAATATTCATAGTTTCTACATTGGTTTCTGTTAATATATTGTGATTATTGCTTACAGTACATTGTTGCCATAAATGTTCCTGCTAATCAAAATATTTCTGTGAAAATTTTCAGAATCCTAACTTAGAGATGTGTACAACTGATACAAACATCACATGGATATTTTTAATCACTCCAGCTGTGGAGGTAGCTCTTTCATTTTTTATTCTGCACATTTATGTATTTCAAAAATATACAACAAATGGCAACAGCAACATTCTTCACATCTTTTATCTGAAAGTAATTACAAACCAAAACAGATTAATTAAGCCTTAGAAGATTCCACTCACCGTATACCTATTTTATATATAATTTCAAATACTGACATGGCGCGCTCTATGGAAAGTCTTGTACTTTGACACCATTTTAAAATAATTAAAGAAGTTCCGTTACTGCATAGCTGGAGAAGCAAAGGAGAGGAAATTCTTTTGTTAGTTATTACCAGCATATCCTTATGATTGAGCAGTGACTATTTTGTGAGGCTATTTACTTTTCAATCCCTGCTAAATGTGTTGAGGCAGAGCAGGGTTCCAGACAGAGCACGCATTTCCTCCATTTCTACCAGGGTGTTTAGCTAGCATTTCAATTTCCACACGATCAACAAGTTTCTTACTGAGAAGCCACACTCTTGCCGTCTACAGTTTAAATCAGATAGTACAATTGACATACTCCCTGTTACTATATTGCCTACTAATTTTACTCTGACAGGTCTCTTTCCAGCTTAAGATTATTCGTTGGTGGACAGGCTGTAGAGCAAAGAGCAGCTCCATTTTTGAGGTACGATATTCAATTTTGTAAGTAGGATGGACACTATATGCTGTGCTTGCTGCTGAAGAATCCCCCCACATCCTCAGCAGAACAGTAGCACATGGCCTCCTGACCCCCAGTGCCTACCGGATGAACTACGGTATGTTGCCTCTGGGGCACCATGCAGCCTGTGATTTACAATACAGCATCATTTATTAGGTCTTATGCCCTCAACTAGCAAGAAATTGGGAAATAGAATAGGGTGGCTTTAAAGCTGTTGGAGGGTTGCAGTCATGTGTGCTCTAAGTCACTCCCTCAGCAAATTAACAAATTAACAAAAGTCCAAAATGTGAGGCTTTTAATTTTTCTTTTAATTCTCCTTTTAATCCATCTTTATCTGGACTACTGGTTACTGACTTCTCCTGCCTTAAAAACTCATTTGCAAATACAGGAAGTACATGGTCAAGAATGTATCAGCTTAGTTCAAAAAAAATGAATGACACATGTTGTTTTGTACAGGGTGGTATTTTGTAGCTGGCATCATAATGCAATGAAAGCTTGCTGCTTGGCAGAGCCATATGTGAACACATGAGCAATGCTTCCATGAGCTATAAATAGTGTCTCTTAATCCTTGCATTGGTCTTCATGTGCTTGCTTAAGGTTCAACTACCTATATTTGCATAGAATAATGTAATTTCTTTGATTTAAAATCAAATCAGCTATGTCTCAATATAATGTTAAACCTTATGATTTGTCATGATAACAGGCCGTTATTAAAGAGAAGAGCTGTTTCCCAGACACAAAGACCTAATGGACAGTTAGTCGTCCCAGGCCGTTATTAAAGATAAGAGCTGTTTGCCAGACTAAAAGTAGACACAAAGACCTAATGGACAGTTAGTCGTCTTCTTTGAAGCTGAACATTAATAAATGAGCATTTTTATGTCCTCCACAGTATTCTTTTGCTGGCACGCTTACAAATGCCTTCTTAGTCCTGACATCAAGACTGATCTGCTGCCATTTAGTAGAGAGACTGAAGAGAAACATTTTCCATATTGTAAATACCGATTATTGATCCAGTAGTGGTGTAACCGAGAAGCTGACAAGCACTGGCCCAAGCATACTGCTTGCGAGTCGAGTATTGCCAGTCAAGTGGCCACACAAGTGGGTCTGGTTTGTTGCTGTGGTCAGGATTCCCAGTGAGGAATCTGTCATGTGGGATAAGGCTGATGATACTTGCGATTTGAGAGAGAGCTGGGCTACCTATTTAAAAATGACCATTTAGACAGAAATCACATAGTTTCTGACACAGGAATGATACAGCGTGGTGAAGGACCATCACTTTTGACACCCTGCTGCCGAAAGGACTGTCTTTCAGATGAAATGTAAGACCAGAACTCTAGGAATCACGTGTTGTCAATAAATATGATCCTCTGACAATTTCTGCATGGGAAGGAGTCTTAATTTTCATGTTTTTATTGCTCCATTTTGCTATCCTAATCTTCGCTGCAGTTTACGTAGGATATATGTGCTTTTCAATCTTATCCTGACATCTAATGCTGCTAAATAGTTAAATAGTTGTGTGGTTTTCTACAAGTGATGGCATCCACATGCCTCATGATGATGTTATAAAATTTAGGAAAAAGAAAGAAAAAATGCTTTTGCAGCACCAAGAAATTGATATAATTGAGTGTGTGACAGGAAGCTGAGAGGTTACACTTATTTAGGTGACAGCAGCTTATCAACACTGCTTCCATGTAAGAATTGAATTAGAAATTATTTTGTTAAAGACGCCTGATTTGTACCTTCATTTTTATATTGCTGTTCTGGTACACGTGAATAGAGGGTGATGCTACATACAGTGGAAGCTGAAGTTGTTCTTTCCCCTTCTTCCCCCACAAGAACATTTGAAGCTTTCAAGAAAAGCTTTCATGTGTTAGTTTTTGAGGACTCCTGCTTTTAAACTGAGGGTGTTGTTCCATTAGTAAGATAGTTTGCTGTTTGACTTAACCTCTGACTTAAAACCAAATTTTGAACTATTTGCTGTTGGGGAAGTTGATTAGTGGTTTTGGGCTGCACTAACTGAGCAAGTTTTCCCTTTTTCGCTAGAATTGGTGTCAACTATATAAATAAAGTCAACAAGAATGTTGGGGATGTTATTTTCTTTATAAAGGCTGAAGTACAAGCCAGGGTATTTTGGCACAAAGAAGGAAAGTTGGAATTAGAAGGATGTGTAGCTATTAGAAATAAAGATTTCTGATGTGGAAAGCATGAAATACCAGAATCCACACGTTCAACACGATCATGGGTGGACTTGGGGACCTCCTCGGTCAGGAAATGGAAAGGAGCGATGGAGCTGGAAGGCTCACTAGTGCTTCTTTCACAGGGTGAGAGATGAAAATGAAAGAAAAAGACATTCCCTTTTGAACAAACACTTAAAACATCCCATTTCAGGGGTCTTTTCTGCTACCAATTGATTATAATTATTTATTTAATTGAAAGTTGATAAATCTCAACACAGTAGGCTCAAACAATGCACCCCGTACAGGTGAGTTGCTACGTGCCTACCACATGATGTGCCCTGATAGTTTCTACTGAGCAGCTGAAATAGGACTTGATTAACAAGCCCGGTGCAAACCAGTGCTGGAATATGCTGGCAGAGTGGTAAGGAAGAAGTTTCCCATGTAACATTTGACTTTACGGACATAGGAACTAGGCAACGAAGTTTGAGACATGAATCTTGAGACTGCACTGTGGCAGCTGCATACAAATAAGCAGCCTATACATTTGAAAGCTTGAGAAGTAAACCGGCTGTGCATTGAAAGGTAGGCATTTGGAGGTGGTAAATTTAGCCCTGACTCATCCAATGGCTATTTTGACACTTGGCTGGACTAAATTACTTTTAGGAGTTGCATCATGTTTTTACCAGATAGTTTGATTTGGCATGGTTTAACCCATTCATATACCTATGGCCAGATTCTAGACCTTTCTCACTTGAAATAGCTATGGAAGACTTTATATATAATCTATAGGACATAGATATGTTCTGGGTCATCAAGTTCCTTTCTTGCAATCATATCAATTAGTCTATTGCTTAAACTTATCAAATGAAGTCTTAAAACTGGATTTTTTTTTAAAAAAAGACTTATTGTAAGAGACTTAGAAGACTCTTTACTGCTCATAGCTAAAAATCTGTTTCCAAAAACTAGCTAAAGTTTCTTCACAGCTTTGTCCTTCAAATTAAAGTAGTCTTTCCTCTCCCTGGTGTTAACTCCCCAAGTATTTACAGAGAGCACCCGTATGCCAAGCCCTTCAGCCTCTTCCTGCCGGACAGGTGCCCTGTTTCCTCAGCCACCTTAGCAGTCCTCCTTTGTATCGCTTCAACACGAGGGAATCGGACTTGTGCACCTTATTGCAGAGGGGTGCTTTTACAACAGTGGTAATACTTCCTGATCGCTACCAGAAAGAGCTTGTCTGGCATGCTAGAAATGCATTTGCTGTTTTTCCCTCAGCAGCACAGGATGATCATTCTCTCTTGCAAATGTCCTGGATTTAAATGCTCAGTAGCTTCTAGGAATAGTGGTTTTCACTGCTGTTTGCCTTGCACACAAGACTCATTCCTCCTTTGCACATCGACAGTTTCATGTTGATACTTTAGATATATGTAACTGTATAAGCAAAGTTTGAAGCCAGAAAACGTGCTGATGGATAAATTCAAACATATGCCTAATTTTTGTTATTTTTTGACATTTAAATGGAAAAGGTGAGTTCACAATAAAAAACTTTTTAAAATGGTAATGCCCCTGCTAATAATAACTCAGCTAAACCCTGATACAAAAAGAGATGCGTATTTTTTTCCTGCGGGTTTCTCAGCGAGACCCCTGCACTAACTCGGGCCAAGGGAAGCGCTTTTCGCTCTGCCAGCTCCCACGCACACGCTCG
>NW_010549815.1:0-35312 GCF_000687285.1 Phaethon lepturus
GCCAGCTCACAGAACTGTACAGAACTATTTAAAAAACTTAAGAGATATTCACCTATTTTAAACAGAAAGCTCCACTTTGATTCTGCTACATATCATATTTTAAGTTTTAATGTTCTTGCATTTATCTGTTTCATTATTTGGGGAAAGGAGTAAATGTCCTTTTCTGTTAACCCTACTTTGAACAACTGTTTCTCCAAAATAAAACGCAAATCTTCAACAGCTATGTTACGTATACATATATACACACACAAAGCCATGCCTTTTCACATCCACTGTTTTAAAGACAGCCCTCAGTCAAAATTGGCCATGTGCCCAAGATGATTTTCAACACTCTATCCATTTAATGAAAAATCAGGCTGTTTTCACGAATACAAACAAGAGCACAGGTACATTTACTAAGGAATCCAAGAACTCTTCCTCTTACACACCATCTCACTTGGCTACTAATTTATTGAGCACATCACACTATGTGCTTCATCAACATGAAATTCAATTTAACGCTTAAATAAGAAATGAAAATAACCAGACGTAACTAGAAAAACTTCAGATTTTTATTCTGATTTTTTTTTCCATTTGATTTAGTTCCAATCACTAATTTTACTTTTTTAGTAGCTGATTGAATTTGGAAATGATGCTTGCTGACAAATTGTATATTCTGCTTTTCAAACATTATCCAGTGGGTTCTGCTGGTGTTTACCATACCAGACTTGTGTGTTCCAAGTAGTGTTTTCACTGACTTATTTTTAAACTAGAAAGATCATTATTTGAAAAAAATGCATTTAAAAAAACAGTGCTAAAGTACTGGCCTTTATATTGTAAGTCCTTTTAAACATGAAAGACAAACAAGGGCAGCAGGGGCGGAAGGGATATTTAAGGTCCCTTCCAACCCAAACCACTCAATGATTCTGTGATTCCATCTATGTACGCAGTGCTGCATACTGTCACAGTAGACTGGAGCGTAAGGGTCAAAGTGGACTTCAACACTGGCCAGCCATTACCACACCGCCTGATGCTACCTACCACTCCAGGCAACGCGTTTGAGAAGGCAAGGAGAGGAGGCTGCAATCCTTTTAATCTTAGTTCTCGTGTACGTCCATGGCCTGCTACTTGAGTAGGGACACTAACATCTGCCCTTAATAGCTCAGATTATATTTTCAAGATGAAAATGAACTACGGGATAGCTACTTTTATTTAAAAGAAAAACAGCTGCCATAGGGATAGGCATTGCCTCTCTATGCTGTAGTCTATATTCTTACAGTACAATACAGTGTATTGAATAATACCACAGTCATCAATGCAACTGCTGCCAACTGCAGACGAACCTCTACAGTTCCTGGCCTCCATAAACACAGAGCCAACCCCTCATGGAAGCCAAGTAGTCAGCACAGGCTCCTGGTCTCTTCTCAGACAAGGCACAACTGTGCATCCAAGGCCAAAGAATAAAGGAACGGAAACACTTCAGCCCCTGTGGCCCTGCTGCCTACAGGCACCGCTCCTGACCTGTGCTTCCCTCATGGGACCTTCAGCTGATAGCTCCCTTGCACCAAAAGCAAGGCTCACCAAGTAAAAAAGAAATTAAAGAGAAAATGCATATGAGTGTAAGGAACTGAACAGAATGGGACTCTCCAGCTTGGAAAAGACACGCTTCACTAGAGGCATGATTGAAGTTTATAAAACTACAGCCACTGAGAAAGCAAGCAGGGAGGGACAACACACAATTGTAACACAGCTACAGGCAGAAGAAAGCTACTTTTTCCCTGCAAAACGTGCTATACTAAGCAGGGGCAGGGAGCCGAGACATTTTACCACAGTCAAGTCAGCATTTAAGTCTGATCAGCCTGGTAGGATTTGGTGTGCGTTGGCTCTCACAGACACGAATCTTCATAAGTCAGTAGTTTTGCCATTTTCAAGATAGCAGAGTATCAATTCTAGGAAGACTTCTCCAGAAGAAAAACAAAACTTCACAAGACTAAAGGGCTTTCATTTGTTCTACAGAATTATCTTCCTTCTGTTACGTTAGTGACAGCCTAAGTAGATCATATTTTGCTTTCCTGAAGCTTTGAAATGTGTCTATCAAAACCCATTACCACAGCAGCAGCCATTCCTACTAGAAGCCGTTAGCCAGCAGGAAATAACAAAACTGCTCAGACACAAGCAAGAAAAAAGAGCAAAAATTAGAAATGCGCTATGCCAAGAACAGGCTAAAAATATCAGTGAGCAAGTTTCAAGATATAACTGAAATACAGTCACAGGAAACACTCCCAACAAATGCCGATGCTTGCTTTACATGGGCAACGGTCACGAACTTGAAGCAAAATATTATACTATGCAAGAACAGAGTAAACGCTCAGAACTTGGTCAAAAAAGCGAGTCCTAACCACCCCGTGCACCGTTCCCACTCCGGACCACGAATGGGTCAAGCTGACGGGAGTTTTAACCGCCTGCTGTGATCTCCACACTCCAAAACGGCAGAAAAACTGCGCAGCAGTGCCCACGGGCGCATCTAACGCGGCAGCGAGGGGCTGCGACACAGGCCGCACGGCGGGCGGGGGAACCGGGCAGCTCAGCCTCGCTGCGACGCTGCATCTCTTTAGTTGGTCGTCCCTTTGCCTGGGCCTTACCCGTTTGTAGGCCTTCAAAAATTAAGTGCTGTCAACTTTAAAAGGCCACAGAAGACGTGATGATCAGTTTTATCAAGAAAGATGCATAATGGACAGTTAACAGCTAATATTTACAGGCAATTCAAGCCTTCAATTAGTGACTTCAGGAATATGCAATAGGGATACAAAGTAGTTTCTTCTGTTTCTAAACACATGTGCTTTTTTTGTCCTGTTTGGGATTTTTTGGACATTTTTGTACATTTTGTACGGACAAATAAAAGGAAGAAGTAAAAAAATAGCTATAGGAACGACCCAAATGTTGGGAAGTAGGCACAGTGATAGTCTAATTTATTAAAAATAAAATAAATAAAATAATAATCAATTAGGTTCATAAATACTTCCCTGCCAGACAGACTTCTAGTACTGGTTGCCTCTTTATCCAACAAAATGGCCTGACTTACTCCAATTATTAGAAACTGAAGTCACGTAACCTCAGAAAAAAGTTAATTATTTTTGCCAATTAAAGTCACAAACTTCTGGAACAGCCTGTCACCTCATGTGGTTGGTTATAGGTCACTGGAAGAAATTCAATCAAGATCAAACACCTTCATGGAAACCTTGTTGAAACTGAGTAAGTAATTACCAACATGCTGTAGAGACAAATGAAATTGTTTAGCCAGAATTATACAAAGACAGTGGTTCCTCCCACCCCTGGTTGACAAAGCTATTCTAAAAGTTTCAGATTTCAGTGCGTCAGTGCAACGCCATTGATTTTAGATAATTTATCCAAGACTCACTTCAATACAGCTGACATTAAGCACCGGCACAGTGACTCTGAGTAACGCACCAAAGATTACAACATCCAGTTCAAACTGAAGTAAACGCATTCGGAAAGTTTTAAGGAAAACTGATACCTCGGCATGCGATATTGTTGAGTATTGCCCCCGAAGGGTGTTAGTTAAAACCATTTGGTATTGGGCTATCATGGTTTCGGCTGGGAGAGAATTAATTTTCTTCCTAGTAGCTGGTATAGTGCTGTGTTTTGGATTTAATATAACGTTGATAGCAACAGCGAAAACACCAGTGTGTTAAGCAGTGCCTATACTAAGTCAAGGACTTTTCAGCTCCCCATGCTCTGCCGGGGGGGGTGCACGGGGAGCTGGGAGGGGGCACAGCCGGGACAGCTGACCCTGCCTGGCCAAAGGGATATTCCACACCATATGACGTCATGCTCAGTACATAAATTGCGGGGAAAACTGGCCAGGGGCCACTGCTCGGGACCAGGCTGGGCATTGGTCAGCGGGTGGTGAGCAGCTGCACTGTGCATCGCTTGCTTTGTATATTCTATTATTATCATTTTATCTTCCCTTGCCGTCCTATTAAACTGTCTTTATCTCAACCCACAAGTTTTACCTTTTTTCCAATTCTCTTCCCCACCCACTGGGAGGGGGTAGTGGCGCGAAGGAGCAGCTGGATGATGCTTGGTTGCTGGTTGGGGTTAAACCACAACATATGCCATCTGCTATTTTCAGTGGCATGTTTTAACTGCTGCAAGATGTAATAGACATACCAGTGATAGGCCAACCAAAAAAATGATCATGGTTGGTTCAAGTAAGTAACCCACTTAGGGAAGCATCCTAGGTAAATACTGAAACATCACAGAACTGCAAGTGCAGTTTACTTCGAGTTTCCAATTCTTTTTCGTATCAGTTACAGGTACACAGACATACCACTTGCATGTATTTCACATTTCAAATTCTCAACAGCAGCAAAAAAATGAGTAAAAATATCAATGCGTACAAAATTTATGAAAATCACTTCCTATTTCACTAAAGGCTACATTCAGTTCACAGTTTGAGTAAAGATACCAACCAATTTATTTTTTTACCAAAAGTTTTGATCCATTCAGAAGTCTAAGCACGCTACAAGAACAAAGGTAAACATTCCAGTCACCTGAAAGACTAACAGAGAACATAATCTTTGAACATAATACCAGGAAAAAAACGGAATAGTGAAGTAGGGAGATTATATCATCTCTGAATTCAGTAATGGTGAAGCACATTCTGGGATGTGTGCCCATTTCTGGTGTATACATTTTGTGAAGGATCAGTGGTACACTGGAGTAAATTCAGAAGAAGATCCATAAAAATGAGCTGAACACCAGAAAATGGGCTTTTCAGGAAGACATCTTCATGACAAAAATGACTGAGTTGTTCAGATTGAAACGCATTTTCACAAAGGCGGCAAATTTTATTTGATTACCAACAAAGTATCTATAGTGAAAGAAGTTAATCAATAGTAAAGGAGATCTTTAGATACATGGTTTGACGAGGCTGACATTTACATGTTATCTCTGAATCTGTGTATGGCATTTATAATGAAAAACAAGCTAGACAAATGCAAATATGGAATGAGCGACCTAGTTTCACCGGAAAACCTATCAGACCACCAAACAGATTATTTACCATCTGAAATGTAAACACAAGAGGGGATCTCTCTCTCCAAGTCATCGCCTTGTGGCCTACCCATTTCATACAGGAATTCGTAGGCAACTCTAGGTAACCTGTGCTGCACAAGGGCTTAGTCTTTTGATTTCATTTCTCAAGAAATTACTGAACAGAATTGTTTCACAAAAGATGTAACACAGAAAGCCTGGGGTATTCTCTGAAAGTAATAACGTAAGACCAGAAGGCTTCTTGTTCAGTCCCTACGCCTGCTACCGCTGCATGATTTTTAACTCTATCAGTAAGTAATTCAGCTGGTGCTTTTGATTTTTGTTTGCTTCACCTTGAAATACTTATAATCCCGGCATTCTGCAAAGGTAGACGACTGTGAAAGAGCAGCTGCAGTCTATTACAACGATAATACAATGAACACAACCATGAAGACTTTCCTGAAAGCAAGAGAAAAATGATCTGAAATAAAAGTAACAGCAGACTGACGGAATATGTCTGTTCCTTCTGTAAAAATGGATGACAGACTCCCTTAGCTTTTTTTGAGTTAAAAATATGACTCTGCTTTTAATGGTCACACTAGGTAGGGCTAGCTGGGACTAGAGTGACAGCAAGAATCATTTCTCCTAAGAAATAAAGAATTATTCAGGATCACTATTCATTTAAAAAAAAGGAAAAAATATTTTAGATTCCAAAAAGACATGCATAAAACTATGTATTTTTTCTTGCTCTTACTAAGCCTTAATGAAAAATGTATCTTTATCCAATGGCAAGCCAACTGATCTTAATCAGAACAAGCTACGGATGCAGAGGTTGATGGCTCTTATCTGTGTTAACCACCCAGTAAACATTCCTTTTTCCCTTTTAAGCAAGGCATCCCTTGGAATCAACTAATACCAGACCTTGCAAAAACGACTGTCCAAACGAAATTGTAAGAAACCTGGAGACTGTTGCAATGGAGACTGAAGGTGGAAGGACAAAAAAAAAAAGCTTGAAAATAGCTTTTAATAATTTCAGATTAAATAAGAAAGGATGTTTTAAAATGTACTTTATACTCAGTGACAAAGAAATGAAGACTACTAGATTCTGTAACTTTTACATTAAACAGCACTTCTTTTCTAACATCACCTCACTATACCCAGTAGAGCTGCCTGTGAATTGAGGTGTAACTGAAGTAGAGAAGGGTAATAAGCATCTTTCTCATAGAATGCAATGGGAATGGTCCTGTATTTCATTAAATTTATATTCATCATGCCTCTAACAGAGTTGTGATACAATTTGCCTATCATTTCATCTTTCTACTGACATAAAAGAATTTCCCTATTCCTACTAAGCACTGGTAGGGACCCAAACGATCCATATGAACAAGAAAATTGCAGTATTTCTTTCTGGTCTATTAAAACTAATAACTAGTTCTAGTGCTGTGACAATGCCGACAAGTTAAAAAACTTTGCTTGTTACTCAGTAGGGAAATTATCATTTTTGTAAGAGAACAGAGACTGTAGAGATTCTCAGTAGGTAACAAATGAGATCCACAGGGCTCAACCCATCTGTTTGATTTCCCCAAAAGCCTCTGTTGTTGTCCCTCCCCACCATGAAAAAAAATACAAACACATGCTGTTTTCTCTGCCTGGGGAGTCTCACCAAGCTCTCTGTATGATATATAAGCACCTGTAGCATTCTTTGTATGCCTTTATCAGTCTTGAAATAAAAAATGGCTTGCTTTGTGTCTGTCAGACCAGAAAGGTTTCTAGTGTTTAAACGGTTGGACAAATGCTGACACATCCTTTTGATTACCACAGGCAAGGTTATGCCATCCATTGTGGTATTTTCCTCAGCTTTTTTTCTCATGTAGTTCATACTTTTTTGACATTATTTATGAGGTATGGTGTCCCATAAGTATTTATGCCACACTTGGAAAATCATGTCTTCAGCATGAGAAGAAAAAAACTCAGCTACCTGTACTCGACCAGGCAACATACAGACATGTGTAAATTGGTGTAATCTGTCCCAAACTGTTACCTATCTGTCTCTGTTACTGCTGCTACCTGGGCAAGGTAGATGAAAGTTGTCTTATCGACCAACTTTTGTCATCTTATCCTTATTTAAGTGTGAAAATACCTTTGCCAGAGAAGAGTGACACAAGATAGACCTATCAAACAATCCTTTTCAGTATTACAAGTCTCCTCCCAGAGGCATGTAAAAAAATTCACTGCAAAGATGGGTAGCCCACACATCTAAAGAGTGGTCTTGTACCCTTTTCTGATTGAAGACAAGTTTTACAATGTACTGTCCTCATATCTTGAGTCACTTCCAAGCCAGACTTCATATCAGGAATGAACTTAAGCTTGTGCTGAAAATTAAGGCAGCATTTCAGTACCACTGAGGTTTAAGTCCTTCTATCCTGTTCTTGATGTTTTCTTGATCTAGGACCTTGAACCAATATATGAAGAGATTCAAGGTCAGCATCTTCATTTGATGGCAAAAGACTTTGGACAGCCATCCTTACTGTCAGCTCCTTTATTGCTGGTTCTCGTGTTGTTGTTTGGAGTGTTACACAGAAACAAGGCCCTCAAGCCTTTCTTCCTAGCATTGTACTGGAGTGCTGTGTCCAGTTCTGGAGCCCTCAGCACAGGAAAGACAGGGACCTGTTGGAGTGGGTCCAGAGGAGGGCCACAGAAATGATCAGAGGGATGGAACACCTCTCCTGTGAGGACAGGCTGAGAGAGTTGGGGTTGTTCAGCCTGGAGAAGAGAAGGCC
Organism: Phaethon lepturus; assembly: GCF_000687285.1. Lineage (NCBI taxonomy): Eukaryota > Metazoa > Chordata > Aves > Phaethontiformes > Phaethontidae > Phaethon > Phaethon lepturus. The sequence goes on from NW_010549815.1 coordinate 7,815, forward strand.
CCGGGGAGACCTTATTGCAGCTTTCCAGTACTTAAAGGGGGCCTAGAAGAAAGATGGGGACAGACTTTTTAGCAGAGCCTGTAGCTATAGGACAAGGGGTAATGGTTTTAAACTAAAAGAGGGTAGATTTAGACCAGATCGAAGGAAAAAAATTTTCACCCTGAGGGTGGTGAACCACTGACACAGGGTCCCCAGAGAGGTGGTAGATGTCCCATCCCTGGAAACATTCCAGGTCAGGTTCGACAGGACTCTGAGCAACCTGCTCTAGGTTGAAGATGTCCCTGCTCATTGCAGGGGGGTTGGACTAGATGACCTTTAAAAGTCCCTTCCAACCCAAACTATTTTACTATATGATTCTAAAATAAGGTCATTAAGGTCTAACAACCCAATAGCCACTGAAACAACACAGGTATTGTCATTAAATTGAAATGAGAAATGTAATTCCTCAATTTTTCACTACATTCTTAGGCAAAAAAAACCTTTATCAGTCACAAGAGAATTGAATTTTCAAAGTCTCCAAGAGCTGAGCTCTGCTTCCAAAAACAGCTTATGTATTTACAAGTCATGCTTTTTGACCTCCTTTTCTTAGTTTCCAGTGGGAATACACAATCTAAAAAAATTTGAATTTCATTATAGTAATGATTCATAAACAAAAATTCCATTTTGGTACAGTCAACCATACAGGCTAAGCCCTGAAAGTCTCTTCACAGACTACACATGCATACTAGTTTGCCTGTCTTTCATTATTGACATTGCTCCCTACTGATTAATTGACAAGTGCATACAAGTACTTGGGAAAAGCAAGGTCAAAAAAACATTTAAACCTGAAACATTAAACACTGAACTGGAAATTGTTTAGATCCATACTTGCATTTAACACTCAGTGTTAGATGTAATAGTGAATTCTTCAAACTATTTGTAAGTTCGGTCCAGCTATGGACTTGGATGGGAAGAAAGATGGCACTTGCCCAGGAAATTTTTTCCCCTAATTTTAGCAGTAACACACACACACACAAAACTTTGGAGAAGGGTGCTCCCCAACTACCTTAAAGACCAAGTAACTTCGTTTCAAATGGATAAATGAGTTTCATTCTTATTTCTGAATTCAATCATTGGTATCCATACGATACACTAACATGGCTGGACAAACATAAACCTGATTTTGTCTCATATAAAGAAGGAAGAGCACATGTTAATTTTGAAATTTCAAGTTGATTTTGTATTGGTGGAAGTTAAAGTGAAAATACGTGTAAAATATCGTGAATACAGAAATTAGGTAGTGGCCACAAATATAAAACAGAAAGAAAGGGAAGGAATAATAATTACAAAAAAACTCTGAGTCATATTTTGGGACTTTTGGGGGAACTAAACACCTTATACATGACAGTTGCTAGAGCAATGCCTCAGGTTGAAATTGCTCAGAAATGCAAGGCTCAGTGATGATTTGACAGCCTAACTCAGCAGCAGTTCCTTGGAGTCTATGCAATCACATTCAAGTAAACCCTGTGTAACCAAAAGGAAAAAGTAACCCTTCGGTAACCTGTCAGTATTAATCTTCTATAATCTTCAAGTATTCTATTTCCTCCTGACAGGGTAAGAGTGAGACATGAAACAAGCAGCAGGATATGCTCCCTACCACACAAAATTTCAGTTGGGCTCTTTCTTAAAATACCTAGTTCTCAAATCACAAGTTTTCCTCATCCCATCCAGGCACTCAATTATATAAAAGCAAACTCAATTACCAACTGTAGCAGCAAAACAATCCTCAAAAATTATGTCCACTGCTGGAGTTTCCAATTTTAAAACTAGGTCCAGTCTTTTCACTTTGGGTAAACTAGACACCTTGACCCTGAACTGGCTTCTTACATGCCAGCACAAGCAAGAAGACTGTTTAAAAAAAAAAAAAAAAAGCTACTTAGTGCAGGTTCAAGGGCTTTTTGGCTTCTTCATTAAATGGAAGGAAATAGATCATATACAAAATGCATGAACTGGGAGTGACAGAGATGAATAATGTATCCGTTACTTGTTTGCATAATGGAGTTATTTGATCTACTTTGACTTCTCAGGCAGAGCAAAAGCAAAAAGTAACGGTTTTCCCATCTTCTCCCAAGAAAGTCCTCAGTAACTCATGTCCTCCCAAAGGCCACAGGATGCTACAGAATAGTAATAAACCTCCAGCTGTTGTGGGGACACCTGTAAAATAGCATAGCAGATATTGCCACTTGCATTGGGAAGATACCAACCACTGGGCATCTGCCTGATTTAATGAGAAGCTGCAGCACTCATGCAGAAAGTGGCAGACAAATGTCCATTTGTGCTCAGATGGCAAGAAGAGAGAATTTGCATGGGGAATGAAGAACAAAGGTATTTCAGAGAGGTTATTTTAATGGATTTAAGGTCCTTTTACCCATAAACAACCTACATTTTTGTGAACTTTTAATACAGTAGTTTCTCCCCAGATAAGCATTTTGGAAACCTCTAAATGCTTTCAAAAGCCTTAATCATTATTTTCTGAATTCAAAGTCCGTCTGATAACATTCAGTCATTTGTAGGGCAAAGTTCTGCAGTGAAAAGTTCAATCCTAAACTGAAGTCAACAGCAGCACTGTCCAGTGAGGAGCAAAGCTGAACATCTTCAAGACCCCCACCAGACCAGCTTCCGTTCACTTTACATGTAGTAGTCACACTTGTGCAGGTACACATGGCACTGCCAACTCCTATGGTCTTAGTGCAACTTTTACACAATTGCAATGGTTTTAAAGCTACAGGTCTTGGAGCTCCTGCAATTAGATCTCTCCAACCACTTTTTCACTCCAGTGTCTGAATGGAAAGTATTTTTGCTTGAATTGGCTTGAAATCTTATTTGTGCTGTGGAGGGTTAAAGGAGGATGAGGAACACTGACTTTCTTGCTGAAAAAAAGCAGTCACAGTTTCCACCACCACCCCAGGATAAATAAAATATGTTACTTTTGTTTAAAATGCCAAAAATGAAAGCAAAGCAGTATCGACAAACACAACCAGGAAGATGGTTGTGTCTAGGATTTTTGGTTTGGTTTGTTTGTGGGTTTTTTTAATCTTTTAAACTACTCTTGAGAAGATGACATTCACCTCAAAACAAGAGAGACGCTTTCTCTGTGGCTCTTCTGCTAGGACATGCTGCAGAGGGGAAGGGATTTTTATCTTCTCAACTAAAGTTCCTCTGCTTTCATATAAAGTAACAGTATTTATGCAGATATCTGTCAGAAATACAAAGGCTTTTATGAATACAGAAAGACCCTCTTTGGTGAGAGGAATTTCCTCTGAAATTGCAATCAGTTTTTCTACCCCACTCAGTTCAGTATCACTTTCTTTCTGGAACTCCCTACAAAAACGATACTTGTTGTGGGAACTATTCTCACAATTTATTTATTTATTTTTTAGATTACTGTTAAAATCAATGCACAGAAATCAAAAATAGTTTTCAAATGTCTTCCAATTCAAGGTGCCCTTACAACAAAGTATCTCGTACCCTCGAGTAATAACGCCAGGTTTACACATTAAGAATAGTTTTTGGCATTCTTTTAGACTTATGCTCCTAGCATCTTCAGCCACAAACCCAGAGATTTACAAATGACTTAATAGTATCAACTTTTACAACCAAATGTCAATAAGAAAGGAGTAAAACAAGACATAACTCTTCAACCATAGCAGATTTTTTGGTCCTCATTTTGTCCCAAAATGTAAGTTAACAGTTGCCAGATTTCTATGGCCCTTCAAATTGTTCTTAAAGTCAGTACCAGATCACTCAGAAGGTTTGGTCCAGCAGCTGAAGAGGACTGAGCCTGCCCAAACTGCTACCATGGCTCTCAAGTGGGAATTTAGGGTGCAGGCATATATGGTGTACTTGAAGACCCTGAGATCACCTATGGACAAACTAACTTTATAGGTGCTCATTACCACCTCTGTAGGAACAGCTTCTTGCTCTGCTTTTTCTGAAAATTTCTTAGGAATCCTTGTCTCCTGTAATGGCAGAACTATACTCCTACTGGGTAAAAAACATCTTATTACAGAACAGCTCTGGCATTACTTTCATTCTGGACAAACTAAAGTTAACATTAAAACCAGGGGGTTTTCCAATAAAAAAAAACCTAACTGATAGAAATGTATGTACAAGAGAAGTCTAAGTTTAGAGTCTAAAATGTAAGTCAGTTCTAACTTGCATTATAACAGCTTCCTACATAGTGCTCTACTGAATAAAAATGGTTCACTTACCTTAATGAAAACAATTAAATTAATAGGACTGCATTTTTCTCAGTGTGTACATATTGGAAATTTAATAACATGGCTTTTTCCCCATCTGATTTATTTAGTTAATATCCTCACTATGCTCTCTCAAATAATGACATCCTCAAGTAAGAGAATCCTGTTATTTGTCTTTCATTACACTTTTTTTTTTTTTGCTAAAAAGCCTGCTGATCTTTTTTCCTCATTACTTCTCACACCTGAAGGCACCTTTTATATTATCAATAGAATACTGTTGTATTTTTAAGTTCTAGGAAAAAAAAAAACCTAAGAGAGGATCTTCTCAGTGTGACTTAGAAGATGTTGAGCTGTGTTCTACAAAGCAATAGCACACAGCAAGGTGCGCTGGCAATACAGCAACAGCACACGGCTCCTCTGTCAGAATTCGCTCGGGTGTGCTGACAAACAGGGCATTAACACTTTAATCACTTCAAACGTGACTGTATACAGCCAAATGCAACCCCACTTTTCAATTACTGCCCTTATACAACAACTAACTTAATGGTATAACTTTCAGGGACAGAGGTTGACAAAATAGTTCAACAAACATTAGCTTTATTCATTATGAACATTTTCAGTAGAAGTCACAAGAAAGAGAAATTCTTCCCAATCTTCCTATCCAGCATGAGGAAAGGGATCATTCAAAGTTCCTCAGCCAGGTCTAAATCCATCCCAGTATTGCTAATTACTGCCCTAAAAACTTGATTTGTTATTGGTAACCTGATTCATTACAAAACATTAAAAAAGTACCTGGAAAGAAGAAAACCAGGAAAACCATAGGTCTTTCCCACTAAGTGGCATGTTTTCCCTCTCATCCTGTCCCTTTTCCTTGTCTTGAAAACAGCCTACTTGATTGCAAGCACTTCAAGTCTGATTTACATTTGTTTTTAGGAACATTTCCTTCCATGACAATAAACATGTCTGTATTCCTTGTATCCGTGATCACATCACACATTTTCCCAATACAAGTGGGTGTTTTGGGGCAAAAGTTCTAAACATTTGTCTCCATAAGAACTAGAGCAACTCTGGCACATGGTATCACATTACAGAACACATCCTCATCATCATCTCTCCTGAAGAAGCTATACCAGCGCCCTTCCTGTGAAGACCAGATTGTGCCTCAACATTCAGGACCATCACATCTGAAATGTCAGTTAATGGCATTTTGACAGAGACGAGAAAAAGCAATTATTTGTAAGAAAGGGGAATAGATAAAAAGAACCCTATTTTGAAGCAGTGCTGAAAAAGCACTTATTTTTAAATCTACGTTGTAAGTATCTTTAGATGTTTTGACAACTCACCATACCTCCAATATGTAATCTTTACTTTTCAGTCAAAGCACATTTTCTTGAGTCAACTCTCACAAGATCAGCATCAGTGGTGGTTTAAGGGAGAACCTACTTTATACAAGTAGGGAGAAAAAGAGACAAAGTTAAACTAGTCTAATGTCCGCTGATCTGAACTGTGACTAGATAATTTAATAAGATAATTAGATAATATAAGATAATTAGATAATATAATCCGACTCTTTCCTTGCAGATGTCTGGCCACAGTGTTTTGAGGTGAATGTGCAAACTGTGCAAGTTGCTTTAAAAAAGCTGTGCTGCTCCTTTAAGAACCTGTTGTCTTCCGCAGAAAGATTGTCTATGACTTACTACGGGGCTCCACACTTGTATCTATCCCAAACAAGATTCATTCAATTCACGTCTGTAGCTTTTCCTCTCCAAACACCAAACTGGCAGCCTCAGGCAAGCATCCAAAATCTAGTTGTTGTTTTATTTCTTGCAGACTATTTTCAGGGAGAGAGAGATGTGACCAGTCCAGTCGTGCTCCCCATGAGGCTCTCAGGCTGCCACAGCACACCAACGCATTGCCTCATTTCTCTCAATAAGATGCGATGCAGCAAATAAACGAGACTAATTCTGTAATCAAAATGTAGCAGAGACATTTAAGAAGGCACAAAGAAAATTGTCAGAGGCCCGCTGGACGTCTTTCCTTGATTTTCATTACAGAGATAAGCTTAATAAGAATTAGGCTCTTAACTGTCCATCAGGTGAACAAGTCTGAGGAAGATGCATGAAGGGGGGAAAAAAAAAGTTTCTTCTACTATTGCTCTGTTTTTGTTCAGCTGTGCTAAGAAGAGTTTTCATCTATATGAGCAGAACTGGTTCAAAATAGAGACAAGCTGCTAATTTGGCAAGCCAGATGCTGCCATTTCTGCCTTTCCACCTCTCACAGGAGAGAAAGAGATCTTCGCGGTACCCACCTGCAGCCACTCGTCTTGTGCAGCCCTGGGATCGCGCCGGCCTTTGCTCCACACTCCAACCAGGAGTAAATAAAATCGTACTGGACTGTTGTACAATTGTCTGGGTTCGGAAGACTCTCAGTCAATTTAGTTTAGAAAAGACATCAAACAGGGGCAGACATTTACTATACTTCAAAAACCTTCAGCAATTGAAAGAGTAACAGGACCAAAGGTACATATGATGAAATGATTCAGACTTCTCAGACTTTGTTGATTATATGTTAATCCAAAGGGGAGTGTTAGATAATATAATCTGACCAACTATATAACACAGACCACGCTGCTTCAAACAGAACACCTCTGCCCAGATCCCAACAGCCTGTGAAAGGCTAATGAGGGTCTTCCAGAAAGGTATGTGCTCTGCATTTGAAAACCAAAGAGAGAGGAGGTTGGATCGTATTTGGATTCGATTTTCCTTGTTAGTGCAAATATCAGCAGCCTACGATGCATTTGTACTCAACAAATAATACAGACACATGCAGGCAAAATAAATAACTCAAATGCATAATTATACCTTCACACACATCCCCTCCTCGGTGGCCCAGCTATCAGACAGCAGAAGGCATTTCACGTCGATCGGAGAAGAGGAAGGCCCAGGTCCAAGGGAGGGTGCAGCAGTCCGCTGCTCCCCGCATGCCTAAACACTCGCACGCTTGTACAATACACAACTTTCTGCCAGCTTCAAAACTCACTTCAACCCAGTGCATTCCGGCATATTTGCTAGAGGTACTACATAAGCTGGTAAGAAAACAGAATATAAGAAGAGGAGAGAATAAGAGAAGAGATCAGAAAGAAAAGCTGAAACTCCAAAGCATTTCACTGGATAGTCAATCTAGAGAGGAGAAAAGCAAAAACAGATTTAAGGTAGACTTGCACAGAAATAGCTTCCTTCATTTACATGTGCATACTTCCCAAAACCACGAATACAATCTAAAACTAAGGCTAGGCTAAGCTAGAGACTCCCACTTAACATAAGACTGCAGACTCAAGAGTACAAATTTATGCAGTTGTTTGGGGTTGGCTTTTTCCAGGAAGGCAGAGTGTGGTGTGGGATTTGGTGCGGGGAGAAGATAAAAGGGAAAGGGTCTGATTGTCCCAATTATAATACTGTACCTAAAAGCAAAAATATTTATTGGTAACATCCAAGATGGCCAAACAGCCCCGGGGTCCCATTGTACCAGGCACTACACAGAGTGAGATTTCACCTCCACTCAAATAAATGGCCGATGAAAGAAAATATTAAACAGACATCACTACAGTGGTGGCTGTCAATACAAAGCTGCTTCTTGAAAGGTAAAACATGACCACTGTGATGTCTGCAGTCATTCCAAAAATGAAGGGAAATGCTGCTAGTAAGGTAAGCACTTATTTTATTTCAAAAAATAAAAAGGTCCTTCTTTTCCAAAAGTAGACGCATAAACGAAAGATTTTTTTTAACCTGCACGGACGTGCTCCAGAAGTCAGAATGAACGCCTGCCAGAAACCAGTCTGACCTCAACAATTTGGACCACATCCACAGAGCTATACTTACTACGAGTATGTTGCTTGTACTGATGGTTAAATTGAACAAGAAGATCAATAGTACCTGAGAAGGTGATAAAGGGAGAACGATCCACTGAACAGTGAGCTGATTAGCCTTTGTTGCAAGAGGGAGGAACATATCCCATTTGCTTTCATTCTCCCTCCAAGATCTAAAATGCCTGGCTACAGAGGATACGTGAAAAAGCCGGTCATAGAACAAAGCACAACAGGGGCTCTGAGTGCACATGCAACCAGGTCAGCAGCTCCACTCATCTTGGCAGAGATCAGAGATTACTACTTCCGTTCTTCAAGATCAAACAAGGATTAAAAACATATTAATGAGAACTGTCTGCATGCTCCAGACTGAAACACCAATTCATAATGTAAAAGCTATTCCTGTGAAATCATACAGCTGTGGAACGTCTGAATGGATAACTATAAACATATTCACCCTTGCAACACGAAATCATTTGGGACTTAATCAAGGCAAGAAATAATAGGGGAAAAAACCCAAGGACTGTTCTTTGTAACAGCAGTTATATCTTTGGAGAAAACAAATACAGTGGAATAAGGGCACAAAGTTAAATGATGTTTGCAGTCGACAACTCAGACAGTATTTCATTGTAAATAAGAGTTAATGCTAACGTTAACAGCATTATTCTTGTCATGTAACTCATTACTAAGAAGGTAAGTATTCAGCTGGTGTACAGAATTTATCCTTTTCAAGCCCTCGTCTTCTTCCATCCCTCTTTCCTCGATAGGACATTGAAGCTTGTAGCTCTAGTTTAAGGGGAGCTTCTGCAGCCACAGGATTCCACTGACATACACGATTCTTCACATACACACCAACTTTGCTTTCTTTCATACATCTGAGAGACACGACAGTCATTTCTTGTGTAACACACACACATTTAAACATACAATTAACTCAAGGGTTATGGAAAATTCAGTGAGAAGTGAAGACTTCAAAATTGATGTATCTCAATTATTCCAGGTGTTCCAACATTTTCACCATTTAGCAGTGTAATAACAAAGATATACAAATAGGGAAAAGACTTTTAAATTCAGTGCAGTACAATACAATGATAAAGATGCAAAATGTGACTCCTTATAACCATGTAAACACCGAAGAAAATATTTTTAAGTTCTACTTGTAACAAAAATGACTGTTATAATGTATCATTTTTGTTAAGTAATGTTAGAAAGCAGCTAGAATAATCCACTGATGTGTAATTAAAAGCAACTCTCAATCACCTATGGAAATGAAACATAACTGAAATATGCATTAAACCTGTAAAAATAATTCTTCTTTAAGTGTCTGAGTAATACTTCATAAGAATTGCTTTTTAAAATTATACAGAGTATGTAGCAATAAAGCAGCTCCTTAGAAAGCAAATTTTATTATGGAGTCCTATCCTGCAAGAAAACTCAAACTTCAAAATGAAACTTCATTACATTACCAAGAAAAAAAAACCTCAGTCTTGGAGTTTTTCACAGAAATATTCCAGAAGATTCATATCAGCATGATTGGGCATTTTATTTAGACATTTATTTCAAACAAGCATCCCATTAGTTATCCATATAAGAATTCTGTATAATCGAACTACCAAGAAATGCCTCCTTCAGCTAGTATAATGCAGTATTCGCTTTGAAGGGCTCTAGAACAACGTTAATTCAGGAGTTTAAGCTCTACAGGGCAAATGTTTGCTCTCACATGCTTAAAACCAATTTCTGCCATGTCTTGTACATATGTACAAGAATATAAAGAAGTTTTATCATGTCTTGTAAAAGTTTACAAGTTCTGGAGTGCTGCTTTATTTGACTTCCTTTCTTGGAAGACAGACAAGCTGGTTTGGCTGAGCTGAAAAACACAATTATCCAACGGCCTAAGATAGCTATGATTAGTGATGGAACTGGACGAATGGATCAAAGGTTTCTAAAACTTTCAGGAGGAAAAAAGGAGAGGGTTTTGGTGGGGCTTTGACTGGCAGATAGGTTTCTAGAAATTGCTTAAAATATTATCACCAAGCCATTTTCCACTACCATACAGAACAGGACTTTCTCAAAATGCCTTTTTCCTCATTTTTCCCCATAAGAAAGGATTAAAACTAATGTGCATTTTAATCAAGTTTCATCAGTCTTTCAAATTATCTAATTTCCTAGAGCAGCTCCCTGAACTACACAGTTTCATATTTCCAAATTAATACTTTTTAAAAACGTTAATTCAGGAAAATGCACTGCTAGTGTTGGTTTCACTTGATTTCAGGATGAAAACAAGTGTCAAAATGTCATGATTTCAAACAAGCCAATAACAATTTACTGAGTAGCCCTAGCAATCCTCCTCTATCTCTAGGACAGTATCTGACACAGTGTAGGATAATTTACTCTGTTTAGAAAACTCACATTTTATAATGCAGCATATGTTATCCAAATAAATCCCACTACCATATCTATATTACAGATCTTCCCCCCTTTCAAAGTTTTAACCATTAGATACTTAGATAACATATATGAAGGGATAAAAACATTTCAACCCTAGCCCAACCAGCAAGCCAGAATCATCATTCAAAATATTAGCATTATCTCTACTAAGTCAACTTTTGAAGTTCTGAAAGTAAGTAAGTAGATATGTTTGGAGCTATTAACTAAAAAATAAGAATCTGAATATACTTACTCCATTTTTTCTACTGTGGTAGGAAAGAAGTGTTGAACTTATTATAGAAAAAGTATCAGAAGTAAATGATTTCTCAAAAAACTCACATGCACATCTTCACACACGAGAAGTTTGAAAGAAACAATTGGTGAGCAAAAGCAGATGGCAATGGAAGACAGTCTTGACATAAGCGTGAATAAAACAGAGTGGAAATACAAAGCTCAAAAGGGATACCATATTCTCCAGATGTAAATCAGACATCAGAAAGGAAGAATGAATCATGCAAAATATTACAGAGCAGCTGACCACAGATTCACACAGCAGCTGAGGCTGGAAGTCACCTCTGGAGATCGTCCAGTCCCAAACCCTACTCAGAGCAGGCTCAGCTAGAAGAGGTTGCCCAGGGCCATGTGTATTCTGGTTCCAAATATCTCCAACGATGGAGACTCAACCATATCTCTGTGTAAGTCTGACTACCCTCACAGTATTAAAAAAAAAAACTTTTCTTTTTCTGTTTCAATTTGTGCCCATTGCCTCTTGTCCTGTCACTGACTACCCCGATAAGAGTCTGGCTCTGTCTCCTTTACACCTTTCCATCAGGTATTTACACAAAGAGATAAAATCCCCTGAGCCTTCTCTTCTCCAGGCTTAGCAGTCCCAGCTTGCTCAGCCTCTCCTCACTCAACAGGTGCTCCAAACCCATAATCGTTCTGGTGGCCCTTCATTGGACTTACTCCAGTACATCCACGTCTCTTGAAGTGGAGAGCCCAGAACTGGATACAGGCCTCCAGATGCTGCCTCACCAGGCTGGGTGAAGAGGAAAGATCATCTCCCTTGACCAGCTGGCAATGCTCTGCCTAACACAGCCCAGGAGGCTGTTGGCCAACTTTATTGCAAGGGCACATTGCTGGTTCATGGTCAACTTGATGTCCACCAGGACCCCCTGAGCCTTTTCTGCAAAGCTGCTTTCCAGACATTCAGCCCCGCAGCCTGTACTTGCATGGGGTTAGATGCAAGACAAGGATGAGCATTTCCCCAGCCTCTGTAACATCTCATCACAGAACAGGTTTAGCAGAATGTCTATGTGCAAATGACCAAGTCATTCACAATTACCTATATATGTAGGCATGCATGCGTGTGCATTTATTTGGTGTTCATACATATGCACACACATATACAGATTAGCTATAAATAAATGTATATATAAAAACAGACACACAAAAAACTATTTTAGGGTTGCAAGTACTTCAACATATCAGCTATAGAGAAAGCTGTTTGTTTCTCAGGTCAGGCCAACCTAGTTAGCTTTATTTTCAATTGTAAGAGTAAAACCATAACTGTTTTAGATGAAAGTTACAGGACTCGCTTTGCCTAAATTAGAATGCATAGTTATATCACTCCATGGTTTTTTTTTTCCCCCCTAGCTAAGCATATTTGAAAGATGAAAAAATTAACAGAATGATTAGATGGAAGTGGTGACATAAAAAAAGTAACTGCTATATTCTGACAGAAAGAGTGGAGCTCAGTAAGCAAATCCTACTATCTATTTTATGCAAGTAAATGGAAACTGATTGCCCTGCGAACAATAGTTGTGGTGAATCTAGGGACTAAATTTAACTGCAAAGGAATTCTGATCCTGCTGCAAGAAGAAAACGGAGCAGTACTACAAGTATGAAATTGTCTTATTTGTCTCTACAGTAATACCTACTTTGCCTCACCATCTCTTCCAAGTAAAGGAGGAAGCAAAGACGGTAAATATTTATCATCAGAAGTTTTACATGCTTAAGATGCTGGGGGAAAGCGTTTTTTCTTTCACTACTTCTTCACTGACAGAAAGAAGAGTAAAACCTTTAAAGGAAATGAATGAGAAAGAAAAGCAGTAATACAATGAAGTTCAGTAATGGCTTATAAACCAGTCAAAACACAAAAAAAGAAAAGAAGAAATACTCAAAAAGATAAAGATTAAAAATCAGATGTTCTGCATCTCCCTGTTAGTATTGGTGCTTAATATATTCATGATCTAAAACAGCACAGGGGACAAAGCAATGAAAAAACACACAAGAAGATATTAAGTAGGTTAGTAAAGACTGAGAAATTTCTAGACCAGCCCCCTGCTCAGGGAATGGATGACCTGGTAACCATCAGCTTACAGTACTGGCAAATGCAAACTAGAAAAACAAATCATATGAATTACTGGGATCTAAACAAAAGCATAGGTAAACCAACTAAAAGCAATTCCTTTTAATTTGCAAAAAAACATTCACCTCCTGCCAGAAGTCACCAACAAAAATGATGGTATTTGAATGTCTAGTGCTATAAAACTGTGCTCCAAAAATAAAACTAAATGAGTTTGTTTCCATTAAGTCTATTACTATGAGTCAGTACATTGCTTTGAATATGAAGATTCAGCAGCTATTCTCCCTAGTTTTTCATTTGGGATCTTTAATATGTTTTGAATCTAATTTTAATTTGTTATAGAAAAAGAGGAATGAACTTTCTTCTCAAGGCTAAATTAAATTTGTCTCTCGTGCAGGTATCATGAAGTATAAAAAAAAGGAGAAGCAGTTGCTACATTTAATAAAAGCTTTTTTTAAAAAGGCAGACAACTAGTTTTTTTCTCCATTGGTTTACTGTGTCTCAAGTCCGTGTTTTTTCAACAAAAATAATTAACTCTAGAATACATGCATGAGCAAAATTTTTTGTATTTTAACAACCAAAAACCCTCTGCAGTATATTGCCTGAGTAAGCAAATAGCTAAGTATGCAAGTCAGGAACAGAGTCTGCACAGTTCATAGGGAGGTGTCCTTTGCAATGACAGCAAGTGCAGCACCAGTGTGTTTAGCTAGAGGAGGCTGGGTGGCTTCACTTTTGACCAGAATGCTATCACAAATCACGATCACTAACAAAACCACAAGCTGGTCAGACTCAGGTTTCAAACATACCACCAGGAAGAGTTAAGCATCCTGGTATCAGGATATATCAGTATCCATAATACCCCATATGAAGCATGGGGTAGATGCATGCTGTAATGCACCCCAAAATCCCACGCTGAAGATGATCCAGCCTGGGCCCTGGCTGGAGCACATCAGGACTCTCTTTCGGCTCACATGCTTGGCGTACCTTTCTGCAGAAACCAAACTCTGGAGAGGGTAATTTGTACGCCTGGAGATCACACCTCAATTTGAGTCAGGGTCTTATATTATCTCACAAGATACGGGAGCACTTGCATATTTTCCAAGATAAGCATATGAAATCTCACATAGGATGGATCAGATGCTTTGATATCAAAATGCTGTATATTTAATTGCAGGTATCTAATTGTGCTTAATGCTACTAGAGACATTTTTCAGACTTTGTACAGTCCCCTGAACGTAGTGACAACAAACGAGAACCCCGAGTGAAGCTGTGCTCTGCTTATGCCTAGATCTGATACAGCTACTGCCACTTCACATCTGGGAAAGGTAACTCACAGCCAGCCTGCCAAAGGACAACGGTCCAGCCTAGGCTCCTTGCTGCAAGGTTTTCTGTGGCTCCCAACAGACACTCATCTTCCATCTCTTGCCCCAGCCACAGACAGCCAGTTTCTCAGGTCTCTCTTCCAGGGAAGAGCTCTTCCCTGAGCCCGTCCCACTCTCTGCAATTTCCCCTTTACTCCTTCCAGGTACATTTTGCCCATGTCCCTCCAGCTAACTAAACTTCTGGGCCTTGCCTCTTTCCTTCCCAAACACAGTGGGGAGAACTACCGGTTCAGCTAACTGGCATTGCCTAACAGGATGCTCTGTCGAGCAAAGACGTAAAAGCTGTAGCAATAGATCTGAAAGAACTGGTAATTGATGCAATGCTATCATTGCCTGTCAGCTGCAAGAGAAACCAAATACCTCCCTGCTATTTTCATTTTTGTCAGACAGCATCATTCAACCAATCATCTACAGCTTTTCACTTCTTAACTCTGGGGGAAGGAAAATAGCAGCAAATAGAACTAACCCAGATGAATTTAAATGCTCAAGTTAACACTGCTAACCAGGATGAAAGAAATTGTTGCAAAGGTTTTCTTCTTTTAAAGAAAATACTGATAACCAAGATTAGCTCCTGCAAAACACAGTCATTTACATTTTCTTCTAAAAAGGCAAAGATGCTGTAGCTAAGCAACCTGGCTCTTCCTTAAACTGAAAGTTGGTTTTCATAGCACCTTGTTTATCACTGAAAGCTCTGACAAACCTCCACCTTATTTTATGTAATCATGTCTGGGGGAGTGCCAGATTAGATGCGGTATACTGTTGCAACGGGACTTTTCCCATGAATGCGGATGATGCGAAGTTATTTTTAAAATAGCATCCAAAATGTTCTTTGTGGCTACTGCATGCTCTTCACATACACCGAGTCGCGGGAGCAGCCATCAGTCTGAGAGAACAGAGACGCCTTTCTGCTTTTGGATCCCAGAAGTGCTGGCTATGTTTTCCCCGTGTACTGAACTGAGCCGCTCCCCTTTGTCTTAGATTGCTCCTTTAGCCCAGTATTTGATACAGCATTTAGTATTTATATTCTACAGCTAAAGATCTTGCTTTCTTCTCAGAGGAAATATATCCTGACATATGTCTCCACCCTGGTTTAGGTACTTCTCTTGCCCTAACTTGGATGCAATCTGTCAGCTCCAAGGATGATGATTACTTCCAAATTAGAAGTTAACTGTATTCTGTAAACCCTGTTCACTCAAACTGAATCATCAAACAGCTCTCCTTTCAAATTTTTCTCATGCTGACTGCATTTTTTCCTACTGGACAGGACAGAAAATGCATGCAAGTAATGAGCAAAACCAACGATACTGGATATGACCCACTGGGTTATGACTTTGGTTGCTAATCTCTTGTCGTGCTTCCCCTCCCACTGAGTATGTGCATTAATAGCTTTTTCACATTTTGACAAGGGCACTGGAAAGCATCTGTTTGAAAAACGTGGAAAGCACTGGGTTTTTTCCTCTCTCCCAAATCAGTGCCCATTACAATTTTATTTTTAATCAGCCCCTGCCTCCCCCTTTTTTTGGTTGGTTGTCTATAACACTACGTACAGTATAATAAAATACGATGGTCCAAAATGTTTTAGTAAACAACAGAAAAAAGATTTTGGCTGTACTGCTCATTTGTTTTCCTTTCTTGATTGGTTTTGTGTTTGTGCAGAATAAATACACACACAGTAGGCCTACGCATCTTTCTACAAACACAGATATACACACACTACATACAGACAGCAATGCAGCCTTTTTGTTTACTCTGCCTCTCTCATACCCTCTAGATATTTTTGCATGCTGTCATTTGTGGAATACTGTTGAAACCCAAAGGGATGTCAGCTGAGCCTGCCTTGCATTGCAAGCTGTTGGCAGTCTCATTAAGGACGGGGGAACAGCGTGGAGTCCACTGCCATTTTTCACAGACTGATGCTGCTGGTTGGAAGCATTCGGCTGAGCTCAACGGGCTAAGCTGACTGATTTCTTAGCCTTCATTTTATTGTTGGTGTCTCAACAAGGACTCTAAAGTTGTTACTAAAAGTGCCAGCAGCTGCTGCCAGCACGTATGGGGAAAGAATCTAATACATTAAAAGAAAAACTTTCAAAGGTTTCAAACAGGGTAAAAATGCATGTTTTGTTAGCCCCATAACCAGCCTTGCCTGTACAATGAAATTACTTTGGATTTTTTATTGGGTAACTATGTTTTTTTCTGTGTTTGTTAATTTCCAAATTATGTACATCATTTTGTTCTCTACCCACTTCATTAATTATTTCTAACCCTGCAGATACTACCTGCCTCATCTGTTGCAGACCCATGGAATCCAAATCTCTTGCCCATGTATTTTTTCAGGGAAACTGTTCCCTATTTGGGCTGTCAAGGTAGAGGGCAGGAAGGAGAATGTAGTGCTCTCTTCACCATGAGTTGTCCCTTCTTCGCCAAGGTCAAGAAAAGAACACCTGGCCATCAGCCTCTTTTCGGCTGGCACAATTTAAAAAAAAGAGAAAAAATCACAAATTAAATAGACTTTAGCAACTGCTGCAGTTTGGCTTTCCTGTGTAAAGTCTCACCTAACTTTCTGCCTAATTAGACTGGGCAGTTTCCAGTCATCCTGAGATTGAAGGAGGACACTTGTTCTCCCAGTTCATCTAGGCTGCTATGAAATCAGGAATATATGGGTCCTGTGCACAGAACAGAGAAATAAAGAAAAAATATTATTATATATTAGGAATTTAGGTAGTCAGTTTAAAAGTGGAGAATCTAAAGTCCCCAGCACTTGCTTTTGTTTTGTATTCAATTTCAGGGCACCATAACGCAAGATATTCAAGAGTCACCAATCCACCTCCTGAGGAACACCTAAATCTAAGGACAGATGGCAGAAGGAATACTATGTCTAAGCATTTTGTGTATTTGAGTCGTAATATTCTTTAATTCCCCAACCACAGACTATTTTTCTTTCAAGCAAGGACTAGCACTACAACTATTCCATCACATAATCAGGTTACTCTTCATGACCTTCCAAAGCCAAATCCCAACGTCACAGGTAGCATCATCTCCTAGAAATTCTGTGCCAGAGCATGTAAAGACAATACAGTACTTTCAACAACGATCTCTATTTTCTCTAGAAGTTGGGTCCTATCCATGCCTTCCTGTCTTCCATCTAGCACATAGAGACCACTGGTTTACCATATGTTTACATTCACTGTAATGCACCTCCATCTCCCTCCTTTCAGTTGATTTTTATTTAGAAGATAAACACTTCAGGACAGCACAGAAAGTAGGAAAATTTGTCTGCAATGTGTCTAGTAGATTTTAGACCCTATAAAATTAACTGAAATATAAGAGAAAGTAAAGAAGCATTTCAGTAACCCAAAAGTTGGGTTTTTTCCTCCTCTTGTCCATTCCCTAAGTTACTCCCTTCCCCTTCTCTGTCACTTACTATATTTTCATAGTGTTAGGGAAGAGGGGAGCTGTATCTCTGAAATATTGAGCTTTATGCCTTAGACTTAATGGCACTGGTAACCCAGCCACGTAGTATGGGCTATGCAGTAAATGGACTTTCAGAGCCAAATCAGAAATTCACTATGGCAAAGGATTACCAAACGGTCTGCAGAAAGACTGATGCACTAAATACTGAAGTCACCTAACAAAACTGAAGAGAGGAAGGAGGGTCTAACTTAAGCAGAACTGGAAATCCCGAGATCTCTGTTCTCTTCCTTACTCTGCTGGAGACAGACTTTGTAATCTGGGGCAGAGGATTCCAGCATCAGCAGGTATGTCTGTGTCTGTCTCTAAGATGATAAAAGAGAGGATGGGGAATATCATTTCATCAGCATTTATAAGGAAAACTGCGTGGAAAGCATTGTTGCACAACTATGTAATTTACCTTTGTTCCACAGGGTAGATTCCAATGAAACAAAGTGTGAAAAGCAGCATATGGGACCTGCTTGTAAAGAACGAACAGAAGTCCGCATCAGACTGAACTCTCCTAAAATGGTGACCATTGGGTAAAAGGAGAGAAGGCTTCTCTATAGGTTGTTCACAGCAACTCCTCATCCCCAGGGTCACTGTTACTAAGCAAGGAGTCTCATCCTCTTCAGGTGCAGGAAGGAAGAGCAGTGCCTGCTTTCAGGTTTCATTTTGGGGGAGGTCTATATTACCTATGTATCCTTCTCTTAGCCATGAGAGCCTTGTTGATTTAACACTCTACTAAGTGCCATGGAGAAGGAAGAACTGCTGGCAGGTTTTTGCTCTACATACAAGTTGAAAAGCCAATTCATGAAGTGGCATTCATCTCCCTGCTCATGTTATTAACACCTCAAGGTGTGAACATGAGCCACTCTCACATGTACAGTATCAGTCATTAAAGAACTGCCCTAGAAAGTATGTTTTAATTCCTTCTGCTTCACAAGAACTCACTTACGGACTACAGCATCACAGTAGGCTTACTAAAACAAAAACAATGCAACTGTCCAGTATGAAAAATAAAACGTCCTTTGTACCATCAGCAAATGCAAATGCAGTGCTTCCTATTGTCAAAACAGAACAAAGCAGCTCTGGTTTTATACTGATTTATCAGGTTGGACTTAACTGTAGCAGAAGTGCTGTATAAAAAAAGATTATTGTCAACTATGTAGAGTTTATTCCTTTGTTAGCTCTGAAGAACAAGAAAAACACTATGCAGAATAAACAGGGGCAGAAAACAGAAGTAAAAACAACAGTGCAAGTAAGCCTGGTAAATAAAAGCTCTGCAAAGAAACTTGCTTGAGCACAGCCAGCTTTACAACAACACACCCCAGAATCTCAATGCAAAGAAACGATCTATAATGTACATTTTAAGTAAAAGAAATGTTATTCTCTCCTTCAGCAGACAGGAAACGCCCACCACCTTCTCAGCAGGAGAGTGAAGCCCAGAACACCAAGAACTCAGTCCAGGCTCAAAGCTGGTGGAGATGCCATCTCTACATCAGTGGTTGATGACAGCCACCTCAATTTCTCATGCACAGCAAGACACCAAATCATAGAGGTAAGATTTTCCAGCTTGCCCATCGAGACACTGAAGAATTAAAATGTTTTTTGCAAGTGATAGAAAACTTTCTGTAACCCTTATGGTTGTCTTTCATGCAGAATTTCATCAAATCCTGAAAACAGCACTCAGTTTCCTAAATGGCACTCTGCTTGCCTCGTGCAATAGTATAATGGAAGGTAGATTTTACTGAATGTCATATTCATGAAGAAAACCCCTTTTCATAATCAGAGTGAATTCTACAGAGAAATAAGAACTACTTTTTACTCCCATGAAAATGAATTGTGAGGAGTGAAAAAAAATCCTTTTATTTCCCCCCCTTCTCCAACAAATTCCTCCAGAGAGAGTAGTTTTTTGCAGTGTTCTCTCCAGGACACACTCTTAAGGACTTAAGATTTGCAAGGGAAGTGTAATTGTGGAATTATATCCAGTTTGGTTTGACTCCGATTCTGTTTTCCTACGTATGGTTTAGTGGGCATGGTGGTGTTGGGTTGATGGTTGGACTTGATGATCTTAAAAGTCTTTTCCAACCTTAATGGTTCCGTGATTCTGTGATTAAGAATATAGAGAGTGATTCAGAGCCCGTTGCAGCAATCAAAGATCAAAGGTGCGTTAAAGCCCACTGTTGATCTTTCTTCACTTTCTCCATTTTACTTTTTCCTTGGTTTTTGTTAGTCTTCTCATAGGCGCTTTTTTCCCCCTTTTCTTCTTGGTTGTAGGAACAGACGCAACTTAAAATCCCACCCCTTTCCTGATGATTTTCCTCATAAGACATTAGGAAAAGGAGAAGCACTTGTGAAAAAATATATAAACACATTCAGGGTAACTAGCATATATCGAAAAACAAGGTTTACCAAATCTCACGGGAAACAATATTTTCTCATAGGAAGAAATGTGAGATATTATAAATGTGTCCCCTTGAATTCAGAAGTCAAAAAGTACTTCACAAAAAAAAAATTATTTTCCAGTTGCAGAAGTGTTTCATTTAAAATTAGTCTTTATCAAAGACTACTTAATTTCTCATTTCATGTTTATTTTAAGGAAAAAAGTAAAAAACAACAAAAAGGATGTTTACAGAAATTATGAGTTTTTCTTGCTCAAAAATGTTAGCAGATGAATTCATCAAAACCAACTCTTTTCCTAAATTTAGATTTGGCTTTGATAAATTATCATTTTATAAAAAAACCAGGCAAACATCTCCTGACTTCTGTTAGACAACCGTCAATTTTTCCCTACGTTATGATTGTCCTTTCTGAAAGCACAGAAGTGCACGAGGCGCCTACTCTCGCAGAAAACAAATGG
Organism: Phaethon lepturus; assembly: GCF_000687285.1. Classification (NCBI taxonomy): domain Eukaryota; kingdom Metazoa; phylum Chordata; class Aves; order Phaethontiformes; family Phaethontidae; genus Phaethon; species Phaethon lepturus. The sequence goes on from NW_010549815.1 coordinate 28,402, forward strand.
GTGCCTTTGAAAACAACATCATATGCCATAATAAAAAAAAAAAAAATCATTGAATGTATTTTGTTTTAAAGTTTCATTGAACACATATGACTGGCCAGGCTGAATGATCTACGATATGCTGACAGATGGAGCCAGACACAGACCTTTAGAAGAAAGGGGAAGCAGGAAGGAGCTGAACAGAAACATTTAGTCAGCTCTGTCAAAATGTTGGCATTTCTATTAAGAAAGAATTACAGTATCCAAAACTGCCCGTTATTCTCTATCATTCTACCAAAAGTCTATATTTTCTGAATAATTACTATTAGCATTTGAACTACTTTTACTGCATTTTGCAAGGCTGTCCAGTCAAAAGTGACATTGATATTAAAAGCCTACTTTGATTTTGAGTGTAAAATAGTTGTTTGACTTGTAAGCAGAAATTCATACATCATTTCACTGGTAATATTTTTTTCGCTATAGCTGTTATTTCTGCACAATAACTTTCTTCAGCCTACAAACCACATTTAAAGTCTATAAATAGATAGCATTTATATTACAGAAAATTATTCATGGTGGAAAGACTTGTTATTGAAGTGTATCTCAGTGCCTTAGGGACAGACATACCTCAGAATTGTTGAGATGACACTTGTGCGTCCCTGAGAACCACCCCTCACTTGAACACTGGTCAATGTCCACCTTCTGCAGATTGATGTCGACTTTGACAACACCTCTGAAAATAGAGAAGAAAAGCCTTGAACACAGCGACTACAAAAATAGGTTAAACTTCTTCATGATGCTGTAGCCCACAAAGCAGAACTACACCTTTCTTCTAAATACAGAATTTGATGAAATGTCTGAAAACAGAGAAGTTTTGTGTTCCCGACGCCATGCTTGCAGAGACACAGTCTTATGTTAGACCTTACTGAGATATATTATGACAAAAGCTCAGTAAATCTAACACACGGACTAAATGTAAGGCAGCAGGTAAGAATAAGTTGTACACTCAAACAATTTAATGCCCTTTACATTTCACAATGCAGCAAAGAACTAAAATAAATACAATGGACGACCTCCACTACTTTTTCTGACATCAGCAACCTCCCCGGCCGACCCCAAGTACAGTACCAGGCGCCGCACCTCACCCCCATGCGCGGTGACGATGACATCCTCCCCTTTGCTCCAGGGAACACTATTCGCCAAAACTGGAAACAGCCTTTTTCTGTATTCTCCCCTGCGACAACCCTGATCTCCAGTGACTTCAGGCCTCTCTCCTCCATGGCTCAGCAACCTCCTGCAGAAGGCACCCAAGCCCCTCTCTCCCCAGCTCTGCCAGCCGGCACTGGTATAATACTTGATGCAACATCAGAAGGGCAACGCGAGCCAGGAGTAGGCCACCAATGTCTCTGAAACAAAAAAAAGTTTCCTGCACACAGGTCCCCAAGGACTGTCTGAATTGTATTAGTTCTACGCCAAGAACACTCACATTTTCATCGTCCACAGTTCCCCTCAGAAGTTTTTGGAATGAAAAGCTAACAACCCCAATCTCAAAGCCAACAGTCTATTTTATAAACAACTTGGAAATCACCAGAAGAAAAAAAGCTGTAAGACTGTAGTTGCATACCTTAAAAAAACCTTCAAAAGTTTCCTTAGTCCTTCTAAAACAACCTGCAGAATAACTTCAGATATAGAACATTTATAACATCATCTTGGGAGAGCACATATCTGTGACTGCTTTGCTGCAGTCTGGTCTTACCAAAAGTGTCTGCATGCAACTTCTGATCGTTAGATCATTACACAGACTCACTCGTAACAGATGAATGCTCTGTACTGATGTCTTAACTCTAGGGTATCACTTCTTTTAAGTCAATTGTTCCAGCCACTTTAGATAAAAGTTTCTATTTCCACAGTCTGAACTTCCATGACTACAAACACCATCATCCCTCCTTTCAGGCTATCAAGGGCATGGCCCAGCTTCTATCTCAAGAAACCTCACTCATCTCAAAGGGTGCTGCCCCGTTTAATTAAAGCTCAGTATATATAAGAATGCTAATAATAATAATAATAAAAGAGCTACAGAACCATACATTTGAAAGGCCACTTATGAATAAAATCAGAACAGACATAAGAGAGCAAGCTTGATCAAAACCAGGGCAATATTGCTCCTTCATACCTGGCCCCAGAACAACCAAGTGCAAAGTGCCCACAACATCTTATTTGGACATTCACCTTCAGACATGCTATATAGTCATTAAAGAAACACAAGCACATCATTTAAGTGATCTGAAGAATGCATTAGGAAATTATGTAGGATAGCCAGTAGGAAGTTAAGACAGTACAGGTACGCTTCATCCCCCTCCTTGTCCTGCCTAGAACCTAAGTAATCTGATGCTGGGCACACTTAGCAATGACCTTAAATGTTTAACTGCTGGCTCTAGCAAGTTCAGTTTGAAAGAGCACACACCATACTTCTCGAACATTCAGAAATATTTTTAGTTTACAAAAATATTTGTGCCTTCCCACTCTTGTTTTGAACAACAGCTTCTCCAGGGACTGCTAAAACTACACTTCCTCCCCAAAGAACTGTCTTTATCATGTTCTATGTGACCAATGACCGCAAGGGAAAAACTGCCATTCTCTAGAGACTAACTCTTTATAAAACGTTGATGTCAGTGGATTACAAGCTCATCTTAACCTGGTAACAAGGTAATTGCCTCAGATGCTCACAGGAGTAGAGGTAACCAATTCCTCATCAGGTCATGTGCAGATCCCACCAGGTAGGCTTCTAACATTTTCTGGACCTTTCTGAGCATAAATTAGTGTGTGGGGTGGGGACAGGACCTGTCTGCAAATTAATAATCTCACCATAGCTGCACACAGGTATGAAGCATGCAGCAGGACCAAGACCAACGCTACTCCTTACTCTCCTAGTTCATGTTCTACGCCAGGCACCTTGGCAAGAGTCTCTCAAGCATTAGCATCATCCTGACTACTAAAAAAAAAAAACCAACAGTTTATACAGCAAGAAAAACAGTGATGATTCACCCTTATTAGGACTGATTCACCTGGGAGACTCGCAAGCACCTTAGGGAAGTAGGTCTTTATTTCTTTTACATGGAAAGCTTTTTCCCTGGAGTACATTTTGTTTTTAACTGGTAGGAGAGGAAACTCCATTTCCCTCTACAAACACCTTGGCGAAGAGAGAGGTACAGGTTGCAATTAAGGGTAAACTAATCACTGCTAGGAAAGGAGAAACACCTTAAGAGTTTGCTGTGTGGAATCATGAGCAGGCCCTGTAGAAGCACAGTGTCAGCACAAAGGGATATAAAAATTTCCAAAAGAAAACTTACCTAGAGGTTACTTCTGAAAAAGAGAACACATACAAGCCAGAGGAATTGGGGACAGTAAGCGCAATGAGCAAGCGTTTGAGTATGGCCTTGTACCAGACATGCTGCAATTTGAGGAATTTGTGTGGCATGTTCTAGTGGGCCAAGAGGCAGAAAGCAGGATAGCATCTAACGCTCAGAGCCACGTACTGGAAAGAAAGGAAACATAATTCCAGATTTTTCACATCACAATTTATTAATTAACTTGTACCCTTTCAAAACTCTTTGATACAATTATTTTGTGCAAAATAGATGTGAAAATCATAGATTGATACAGCAGCTATCATTGCAAGAAACATCTTGTGATCATCCAGTCCAACCACCTGCTCAAAGCAGGCTCAATTCAGTTCAGTTTTTTAATACCGCCAATAATGCAGACCTCACCACCTCCGGGAAACTTGATCTAATGTCTGACCAGCCTCACCATGTCAAAAAAAGTTTTCTTGGATGTTTAAATGGAATTTCTTGTACTTAAATCTGTGCCTCTTGTACTTTCTATCCTTTCACAGACTACTCCTGAGAAGAGCCTGGCTGTGTCTCCTTTACACTTTTCCACCAGGTATTTACACTCACGTGTAAGATCGCCCTGGAGCTTTTTATTCTCCAGGCTGAGCAGTCCCAGCTCACTCAGTGCTTCTTGCCTGTGAGATGCTCCAATCATTAATTATCTTTGTGGCCCTTCACTACGCTCACTCCAGTACATTCATGTCTTCTACTCAGGAACCCAGAAACAGACACAGCATTCCTGATGGGGCCTCACTAGGCTGGGTGAAAAACTCAACTCATTGGTAGTGCTCTTCCTCTCACAGCCCAGGAGGCTATCAGTTGTCTTTGCCACAGGCGCACACTGGTGGTTCATGTCAAAGTGGTGTCCACCAGGACACCCCAGGCCTTTTCTGCAAAGCTGCTGTCAGGCATTAAGCCCCTAGCCTGTACCGGTGCATGGGGCTATTCCTCCACAGGTGCAGCACTTGGCATTTCCCTTTGCTGAACTTCACAAGGTTCTTGTTTGCTCATTTCTCCAGCCTGTTTTAGTCCCCCTAAATGGCAACAAGAGCATGATAGGGTCTCCCCTCAGCCTCCTTTTCTCCAAGCTAAACAACCACCATTCCCTCAGCTGCTCCTCATAAGACTTGTGCTCTAGACTCTTCACCAGCTTCATTGCTGCTCTTCAGACACGCTTGAGCACCTCAGTGTCCTTCTTGTAGTGAGGGGCCCAAAACTGAACATGGTATTTGAGGTGTGGCCTCCCCAATGCTGAGTTTAAGGGGATAATCACTTCCCCACTCCTGCTGGCCACACTATTTCTGATACAAGATGCTCATGTTCAGTGTCATGGTCATGCTCAGCTCGTGTCTCCATATTCCTCCCCAGTTATCTGACCCTGCTTCCACTCCTTGTGCACTTCCATTTTATGCCTAAGTTTTTTCAGGAGCTCCCTGACAGCCATGCAGGCCTGAAAATTATCTAATTTCAAGATATTTTCACAATATTTCAAGAAACACTACAAAATTCTTCCATTTGAAACTGTGTTTTCCCTTCTTCTCTCTTGTGTTAAAATTTTTCTTACAACATTTGTCTTTCACAAAACCCAGTCTTCATGAACTCAGTACAAACACTTCTACCTACACTCTTCTCCTGTCTGCAGCTCTTCTGTAGCATAACCTCTGATATGTAAGGTTTTTCTGCTTTTTCCTCTTCTCAGGGCTTTATGAATGTCTGGGGTGAAAGTCTACAGGAAGGAAAATCAGTACAGTCCAGAAGCAGGCATATGAAAACAGTATCTCCTGACAGTTACAATCTATCACGGGCTTTCCATTTTCCCCCCATGGTGCATATTATCCTTTTTTCACCAGGCCTCTGCAATGTATGTTCATGCTTCATGGTAACGTCAGAGTTCTGCTGAGGTAGTAAGGGGGTCTGCAACTACTTGAGGATATAATGCTTTCAAAAGAAAAGTTTCTTTAAGCGTACTTGTGGCATTTACAGATAACATCATGATAGTACAAGACTTTTACTGCGTTCATTTGGGATGCTTTGCCATTTTAAAACACACTCTCAGACTTGCACTCCACCATTACTACAGAGTATACCAATAGGTACATGAAGATGTATTTCTAAAATTCATCTGTGATTAATACAGTAGCTGGCACTGCCTATTTAGCCACCCACATTTTCAGTTATTTTTGATTCAGCATTCGGGAAATGGAACATATGGAAGAACACGTCCTCCTAGAATATATATGGACCGACTACCTGTGTTGTATTTATTGAACTAACTGGGAATAACTGCAGCTCTGCTATCTTGATAGAAGTGATCAAGACAAATATCAGCAGTCTAAGAGTAGACTCAGCTTGTCAAATTAACACATTCATCCACACTGACAATGCTGCCCGGCTGAACCCAAGCCACAGTGGTAAGTTAATAACAATATTACTTGCCAGATGGTCCACAATTACCAGTAAGTGTATTTTGTTAATCTCCTTAACAATAAATATTTCTTCTCTGCCACAGTTTTACAGTCCTTACACAAAAAAGATACTCAAGGATTGCACATTCATGTTTAACATGTAGTTAAGAAAGAATTAGTTTAATTGTACATTATAGATAATCATTAAAGAATGATGTCATCAAGGATTTTCTGTCAGGTCAGAGGTTTGATTCAAGAGGCTTTCATGTCTGTCTTAATTTCCACTAGCACTGTTTGTTGGCATGCTGTTTGCCTTGAAATCTGTGCCAGAAATTGATTTAGGCTTATTTCCCCAACCTACTAGCTATCTTGATAGTTTCAGGAGTTATAATATTTCATTGTAACATGTTGTAAAACCTGTACCTACAGAAGATTTTTTTTGCCTACACACTTACATCATAAAAAAGCATAGAAGCATGTTCTTTCTCCCAGACAGCTTAAGCCAGAACTACACAGAGTAACAGCCTGCCAACATTTAAACGGTGATAAACAGTATCTTTGTCCTCTAGATCTTCAGAAGCTTTTTGGCACACAGGTCATCGCAGCTCAGCTGAACAGGCATTCAAAGTTTCTCTTCTAAATTTGTACACTTATTTTTGTACCTGTAAGCATCGCAAGCAGCCACAATTCAGGTATAAGGCATAGTTACACATGCCGAACATCCCCCAAATCTAAATGCATGCCTAGATTCTTGCTGCCATATTCATTCACCCCTACATGCTGTCCTTCGTAAGTCCTCCTTACCACAAAACAAGGAGATAAGAAAAACAAATTCTCTACAGCCATCCCAAACCTGCAAATGTCCACACCTCTAGATAACCATACACTGTAATTAATATAGCCAATCTTTTCAGGGCAGATACCTTTTCTGACCGTTCTCATTTTGGAGGCTGACACTTTCAAGGATATTAATATTCAAACAGCGCATACTACCCGACACCTGAGATTCCTGCAATGTACCGTCAACTGAGCATCCAGAAATAATCCTGGTGTCGAACTCACAAGTGACTTTTAGCCGTAAGTCTTACTGGCAATCAGCAGCTTCTGCAGATTCAAGTTGCTTTTGAAAGTTAACTGA